>NC_066571.1:10864558-10962058 GCF_024679095.1 Eriocheir sinensis
AAAGTTGGAGTCTCGTTCTCTCTCTCTCTCTCGCTCTCGCTCTCTATATGTATCTATCTATCTATCTATATCTATCTATCTATCAAGCCGGTATTTGTTAGGAAGACTTCACCGACAGTTCTTAGAGAGTCGTAATCTTCCAAGTCGTTCGTTCATCCTTGTCTTTACATAATCTTGAGACTGTTGGCGGGCTGTCTCCGTGTCCTGGTTCTCGTTAATTATGCTGAATCTAATTTGGGAGTAGCGGCGACAGCATTAGTTAGGGTCGTATAAGTAGTAATAGTGGTGGTAGTAGTGGTCGAAGTAGTAGTAGTAGTAGTAGTAGTAGTAGTATTTTCAGTCTGTCGAGGTGCCCGGGGAAAGCTAGATAAGGTAAGCTATTGTAACCCTGCTCATGTCTCTGAATGTTGGGTTATCTCCCGCCACTAGCCCGAGAAACCATGTGACAGAGATGAGCACCGGGGTCACGCGTATCTGTAGCATATACCCCTTAACTTTACCTTAACTTTACTTACTATTAGCGCTTCGTCCTTTATATCTTTCTCGTATTTGGGGAGCGGGAATATAGGAGAGGTGGGGGCGGTACAATAAAGGAACGGGAGAGGGGAATTATAGGACAGACCAGAGAGTGCAATGAGAGATGAGGACAGATCACAAAGCATTACTGGGTGAGGTGAAGGGAGGGAAGGACGTATGCTAGGCGAGGTTTAGATAGGCTCAGACAGGGCGTGGCTGGGCTGGGCGGGACGGAACAGAGCAGGGAAAGGTAAATGACTCGGCCGGCGGTACACTCACACGCCTCGTTCTCCTCCTCCTCCTCTGTAGCGACCTAGGGGAAGATGGTGAATATTAAAGACCCTTCCCCCACACTTGAGGAGTTTCGCTCATTAACTGGTGGGGAGGAGGAGGAGGAGGAGGAGGAGGGAGGAATGTTACGCTACGCCACTGATGAAAAACGTGGCCGAAACGAAGGAAGAGAGAGAGAGAGAGAGAGAGAGAGAGAGAGAGAGAGAGAATAAACAAATCTTGACACATGTAGACCAAAAAGAAAGATAAGAAAGAAAAGAGAAAAAACACAGAAGGTGAAGGTGAAAAAGAAAGAAAAGAAAAACAATAGAAAAAGAAACAAAAAAAAAATCAGAACATAACATTATAGATGAAAAAGTAGGAAAGCAAGAGAGAGAGAGAGAGAGAGAGAGAACAAAAAGAGAAAACACCTCTTCATTAAGCGAAAGCCTTGTTCCTCAGCACTCACCACCTCCAAGACCCGAGAGAGAGAGAGAGAGAGAGGGAAGGGAGTGTCATCGTGCGTGGAGTAAGAGGAAGAAGAGAAGGAAGAGGAGGAGGAGGAGGAGGAGGAGAGTTGAAGGATGGGAAGAGAGGGAGACTAATGTGGAGGAGGACTTAAGGGAGAGGTGGAGGAGGTTGATGAGGAAAGGAGGAAGGAGGAAAGAGTGGAGGGAAGTGGAGTATGTGAGTGACTAGGAGGAGAAGGAGGAGGAGGAGGAGGAAGAAGACAGTGGAGGAAAAGGAGAAGGAGGAGGAGAAATCTTAGAGAGGAAAGGAGGAAAAATTAAGTATGAGAGGGAAAAATGGAGAGAAAGGAAGAGGTGGAGAAATCTAGTGGAGGGAAGGAGGAAAAATGGAGAAATCTTATGGAGGAAAGGAGGAAAAATGAAAAGTGGAAGAGGAAAAAGTGGAGAGAGAAAAAAATAAAATTTGGAGGAGGTTTTGGAGGTATGGAGAGAAGTATTTTAAGTTTAGGGGAAGGTGGAGGGAAGAGGAAACATATGGAGGAGATACTGGAGGAAAGGAAGGAAAAGAAGGAGGAAAGTGTGGAGAGAAGGAGGAAACATTAGGAAGGCATTGGAGGTAAAAAAAAAAAACATGGATGGGTGGAGGGAAGGAAGGAGGAAAAAGGAAACAAATGGAGGAGATACTGGAGGAAAGGAAGGAAAAGAAGGAGGAAAGTGTGGAGAGAAGGAGGAAACATTAAGAAGATTGTGGAGGTAAGATTAAAAACATGGATGGTTGGAGGGAAGGTAGGAGAGAAAAGGAGGAGGAAAAGGAGGAAAGAATGGAGAGAAAAAAGAAGGTAGAGATTTTTTAGACAAGAAAACGTAAGTGAATGAAAGACTTAAGGTAAAAAGGAGGATAAGGAGGAGGAGGAGGAGGAGGAGGAGGAGGAGGAGGAGGAGGAAAGGGAGGAAGAAATGGAGGTATAATGAGGAAAGGAGGTAAATGGGAGGAAAATAGATGATAATACGTAAAAGAAGAGGGGGGGAAATTTTGCCAAGATGGAGATATATGAGGAGAAGGAGGAAAGCATTGTGGACCGCGCAATGGAGGAGTGGAGATAAGGAGGGAATTATGGGAGGCTTGGAGAGAAGATGTGGGAGGAAAGGTGAAGGGAGGAGGAGGAGGGAAGGGAAGGGAGGAAAAATCTGGAGGAAAATAAGACCTCGGAGGAAAGATGGATGGAAACCCCCCTGAAAGAGTAATTGCGTGTGTGTGTGTGTGTGTGTGTGTGTGTGTGTGTGTGTGTGTGTGTGTGTGTGTCTCATAAACTTTTTTTTTTGTGCTGTGTGTCTGTCTGTATGTATGTATGTATATTTGTATGTATGTATGTATATGTATATTATTCAGAATTTTTTTGTGTGCCTAATTATCTGTAACAAAAATAAATGCTAAAAAATGATTAAAAAAAAATAAAGGTACTAAGTTTTGGGGGTTATGTCTGTATGTTTGTCTACTTAACTATGCTTTAATAACTTTTTTTAATTTTCTTCTGCTAAACATTGCATAAGATTCCTTTTAATTCCTTTGTTCTCTCTTTATAAATACGGTGTGTGCATATGTAGCTATGTATATAAGTTTTCACAACCTTATTAATTCATTTACTTGTGATAAAGTTTTCCTGAACATAAATATAAGATGAAAAAATTGAAAAAAAAATAATAACTCTTGTGTTCTGTCTGTTTATGCATGTCACAATGTCTTTTCAAAACCTTATTAATATTTTCTTTTCCTTTTGCTAAATTCCCCGTAACTTTCGTGGTAAATTTCTCCCGCGTTCACATCTTCAGCAGTGCGCAATCATGTTCCCAGCGCCTCCTCCTCCTCATCTTCCTTCTCCTCCTCCTCCTCGCCGCTATCTCGCCGTCCAATCAGTTATCAGTTAGCGTGGCTGCCAAGAGGCCTCACCAATTTCCCATTTTCCACCTTGCTTAATATCGAAGTAATTAAAGAGCGCCATTCACCTGTCCAGACCCTAATATATGTACGTACCCGCGCACCCCCGGGCCCGCGAAGGTGCTCGGAAAATTATGTGAACTGGAGAGGAACTGTAAATAACTACTACATTTTTATTATTATTATTATTATTATTATTATTATTATTATTATTTTTATTATTATTGCTATTGTTATTATTGCTATTATTATTGTTATTATTATCATCATCAGCAGGAGCAACAGCTATTTAACTACATAACACTGGCCTTTCCTAACGTCCTCACCTTTGTCTGATATATTCTGAGATTCTGAGACAATTATGTTCAACTTCGTAAGAACCTCTAATGGCTTCTACATCTTTATTATTACTATTATCATCATTAGACATTTAACTATATGTCAAGGGCCTCTCCTAACGTCTTCACCTATGTCTGATATTCTGAGGTTACCATAAAATTGTGTTAACTTGGTAGGAATTTTCAGTAACTTCATCTTCTTCGATATCATTATCATCATCAGCTATTATTATGCAACTCTGAACAATGGCCTTTCCTAACGTCTACCTCTTTGTCTGGTATTAGCGTTTAACGTTTTCAGAAGATTAGATTAGAACATAAGAACGTAAGGAGTCTACAAGAGGCCGTAGGTCTATGCAAGGTAACTCCTGTGAACTCAACTCCACCTAACATCACTGTCCATGAATTTATATAATCTTTTTTTCAATATGTCTGTTTGTAAGATTAAGTGTACTATTTGTGTTATGGTCCACCTGAGAGAGAGTAAATAAATAGTCGTTCAATCCGAAGACTGTATTGAACTTTAGATATTCAGCAATCATCTCTCGTTCATTTACAAGATCATCCAGTATATATTTTTGCGTTGTGACCCTCCTGAGAGAGATATAAATAGACGTTCAGTTCGCGCTACAAAGGAGGTATATTGGGAGCCTTTGTACGGACCCTGCCTCCGGTCGCTCGCTCCCTCCCGCCTCGCCTCGCTTGTATTATTAATGATTTGGCTTGAAAGTTTGAGAGCATGCAGCTTTCTCTCTCTCTCTCTCTCTCTCTCTCTCTCTCTCTCTCTCTCTCTCTCTCTCTCTCTCTCTCTCTCTCTCTCTCTCTCTCTCTCTCTCTCTCGTCATAATATCTCCACTAACTTAATATTCAGTTCATGGTAATATTTTCTGCTTAATGTTGACAATATTAAAATAGCTAACAAAGAGAGAGAGAGAGAGAGAGAGAGAGAGAGAGAGAGAGAGAGAGAGAGTGTCAGAGTCTGAGTGTTACATGTATCAAGAATTAATATTATAACAGAATGCAGAGAGAGAGAGAGAGAGAGAGAGAGAGAGAGAGAGAGAGTTAGTTAGTTAGCAATCAATCGGTCATTTATTCAGTCAGTCAGTCAGTCAGTCTTCCCAGAGAGAGATACAAACAGACAGAGACACAGAGACATAGAAACAGAGAGAGAAGGTCAGTGAGTCAGTCAATCAGTCATTCACCCAGCCAACCATTCACTCAGCCAGCCACCTAGTCAGCGAGTCAGTCAGTCAGGCAACCAATAAACCATTCAGTCAATCAGCCAATCAGTTAGCAAGTCAGCCAGTCAGTCAGTCCATCAGCCAGCCAGCCTCCCCTGCCTCATCCTTCCCAGCCAGTCTCCCACAAGTTCCTCTCCTCGTCTCCGCTCCGTGGCCGCCGGGATTCAACCGTCACCGATCACTCTCTAAACCGGATCACATTTTCTGTCTGAACCTTACCACAAAACCTTGACTCACGCCTCGCTGCCGCTCTGTCCAGATGGAGGGAAGGGAGAGAGGAGGAACAGGAGGGGCAGGAGGAGGAGGAGGAGAGGAAGAAAGGGAGGCAGACAGGAGATGAGAGTGGGACAAGTACACGAAAAAGACCTTCAGAAAGAGAGAGAGAGAGAGAGAGAGAGAGAGAGAGAGAGAGAGAGAGAGAGGGGCGTATGAGGCACCAAAAGGGACAGGCAGACTCGTATTGATGTGGACTTGTTTGCAATTACCTACCATATTATTGTAGATACGTGTGGCCTCGACCTGTGTGTGTGTGTGTGTGTGTGTGTGTGTGTGTGTGTGTGTGTGTGTGTTCTAATCCCTTTAATTTTCATCCTCATTATGTTTCTCTATTTGTCAGTGTGTATGTGTATGTGTGTGTGTGTGTGTGTGTGTGTGTGTGTGTGTGTGTGTGTGTGTGTGTGTGTGTGTGTGTATGCCATTATGTCTCTCTCTCTCTCTCTCTCTCTCTCTCTCTCTCTCTCTCTCTCCATCATTCATAATTGCTACATAATACAATTGTGTTTCCATCTGAACATGTATTACCACCACCACCATCACCACCACCACCACCACCACCGCCACCTGACCCCCATCATTGCGTGTCACCCATTAGCCGCCATTCAGCGCTCACACGAGGTCAGCGCTTTTTTAATTGATGCACAAATGAGGTGACACAAAAGCCTGCCAGTCAGTCAGCCATCGAGGGGACGAAAAGAGCCTGGCCGCCGCTGAAGGGGAGGAGGTTAGCCATGAAATAGATATGGAGTGGCAGAGATGAGTGAGAGTAGCGAGTGTCAGTTTATAAAGGGAGACGGGAATGGCAATTTTAAAAGGGAGAAAAGATGAGGGTTAATATTGGGAGGGTTATTTTGTAAAGGGAGATGATATGGGCGGTGAAATTGGGAGTCGAAGTTTATAAAGGGAGACGGAATGGCAATTTTAAAAGGGAGAAAAGATGAGGGTTAATATTGGGAGGGCTATTTTGTAAAGGGAGATGATATGGGCGGTGAAATTGGGAGTGTCAGTTTATAAAGGGAGACGGAATGGCAATTTTATAAGGGAGAAGAGATGAGGGTTATTTTGTAAAGGGAGATGATATGGGCGGTGAAATTGGGAGTGGTAGTTTATAAAAGGAGACGAGTCGAGCAGTGAAATAGAGAAAGAGTCATATACCACGGCAGCCACTATAAATATAACTCGCCCGCGGCACCAACGGGCTGGGGTCGTCGTAGAGACCCCTAAAGAAAGCCTACCGCACCTATAAAAACAAATACTAAAAAAAATGCAAATGAGCGATGAAATTTAGTATGGAGATCATTGATAAAACAGAGTATGGAGATCAATGATGAAAATAGAATAGGGAGATAAGCGATATAATAGGGAAAGGAAATTTATAATGCGAGAAGAGATGAGTGATGGAATTGGGAGAGGTATTTTATAGAAGGGAGAGGAGATTAGCGATAAAAAAAGGGAGAGTAATTTTATATATCTCCCTCTTTTAGATAAAAATATAGGATGCCTAATTCCCTCACTTAAGGATACGGTGCAGGGAGTCCTATTGATATCCTTTCTTTTCCTTCTCTTTTCCTTCTTTTTTTTCTTCATTTCGACCAGTAGGATGTTTAAGTCTCCCCGAAGGATGCATTAAAAGGAGTCCTACGAGTATCCTTTCTTTCCTTTCCTTTGTTTTGACCTGTAGGATGCCTAACTCACCCACTGAAGCAGGCGTTGAAGCAGTCCTACGGGTATCCTTTCTTCTGTATTGCCGTAGGATCCCAACACAAAGGAATCTAAAACTGTATATATGAGCTCCCTGAAGGCGTTTTAATTGTCGTTTAAAATCCTACTCCAGAGATTGTTTAATTTTTCTCTACCTTTTTTTCAGTCTTTTTTTTTTTTTTTTCCTCCTCGTCATCGCTTCATCGGGAACTTTAATTTGTTTCCCTTTTTTTGAGCCAACTCCGAATTTTTTTTTTTTTTCACCGTCTTGAGAGGCCTTTATGAAGTTTCCAATCGCTTTGTTGTGTGCGTCTTTTTCCTCTTTTTCTCTCCTCTCCTTTGTCTACTTAACTTTCCTTCCCTCCCTCCCTCCCTCCTTTCTTCCTTCCTTCTCTTCTCTCCTCTCATCTGTCTGTCCGTTCGTCTCTCCTTCTTTCTCTCTCTCCCTCCCTCCCTTCCTTCCTCTCCATCCCTCAATCTCCTCTACCTTTCCTCCTTTCCTCTTTCTCTTCTTCTATCCATCTCTCTATCTCTACTTCTCTATTCCTCCTTCATTTATCTTTCCTTCTCTCCTTCCTTTCTTCTCTCCATTCGTCTATTCATCTTTCTCTTCCTCTTTTTCTCTCCATCCCTTTATTTCCTCAATCTCTCCGACTCTACCTCCTCTCTCTTCGTCCCTACCTCACTCCTCCCTCCTCCTCCTCCTTACCCTATCTTGACTTCAGAACTTCTCCAGTCCTAACGTTTAATCCCTTCAGTAATTTCCTTCCCTCCCCTTCTCCTCCTCTTTTTTTTCTTCTCTCCAACCATTTCTAATTTATTTCTACCTCAGGATTCTCGTTGTAGCCTCTAGTGTTGTTGTTGTTTTTTTCTCGTTTTCTTGTTATTGTTTTCTTGTTTGTTTTTTCTGTTGCTCTTGTTTTTGTTTTGGTTTGGTTTGTCTGTTTTTGTCTGTTACTCATTTCTGTTACTCATCGTTTTCTCTTTGTTACTTCTGTTTCTCTTTTCTTTTTTTCTTTATTTTCTCAGCATCATCACAGCATCCACACGTCTTCCTCTGTTACTGTCATCTTCTTTGTCGCATTCCCATCATCCGGGGTCGCAGCATCTTCCCACAACACAGCATCCTTCCACTTCTCACTCACAGCATCCTGACAACATCCTTTCACGTCATCGGCACAGCATCATTTGACAGCGCATCCTCACAGCATCATCTCACAGCATCCCAACACAATCCCCACAACATTATCTCACAGCATCTTCTCACAGCATCTCACACCATTGTTCCGCAGCATCCTCTCTCAGAATCTTCACAGCATCCTCCTCTTAGATTTCTCTCCTCTTTTCTGTTCCTCTCAGTCGCCCGTCCATAAGTTTCTACGTCAAAATTGATTCCACATTCTCCATCTTTCCCTTCAGCCACTCTCTGTCTCGCTCCATAGTTCACTCCCTATTCCTGACGGTTATCATTCCACCTGTTACGCTCTCTCTCTCTCCCTCTCTCCCTCTCTCTCTCTCTCTCCTCCTCTTTCTTTTAATGTGTCCTCCTTACCCTCTCCCTTCCTCGGCCCTTCGTAACCTAACCCAACCATTAGTTATCCTCCCTACCCTCCCTTCCCTTCCCTTCCTCTCCTTCCCTTCCCTTCCCTTCCCTTCCTCCTCCTTCCCTTCCTTCCCCTCCCTTCCCTTCCTCAGCCCTTTATCGAAAACTCATCCATCTCTTACCCCCCCCCCCCTCTCTCTCTCTCTCTCTCTCTCTCTCTCTCTCTCTCTCTCTCTCTCTGCTTCTTCATCTTTCTTTGTTTTTTCTTCCTCTATCTCTCTCCTTCTTTCCTCCTTTCCTCCCTTCCTTTTTTTTTTTTTTGCTCTGTCTTCGTCTCTCTCTCTCCCTCAATATCACTATCTATCTATCTATCTATCTATATCTATCTGTCTATCTATCTATCTACTTCCCTTCACTTCTCCTTTGGCCTTTTTTTTTTCTTACCTACTTGTTGCTCTCTGTCTCTTTCCTCCTCCTCCTCCTCCTCCTCCTCCTCCTCCTCACCGCCAAGGGAGGAAGAGACTTGCTCCCCTCGTCTCCGTGTCTCCCCAAGGATGCTTTTTTTTCCCTCCTCCTCCTCCTCCTCCTCCTCCTTTTCCTCCGCCTCCTCCTCCCGCTCTTCCGCCGTGTCCTTTGTGAGTTATCTTTATATTCCGAGTCTCACGCCGCCTGGGAGAAGGGGAAGCATGGAAGAGCAGACTACAGTAAGCATGGAAGGGCAGGCTACAGAGAGCGTTGATGGTGGGGCAGGTTACAGGAAATTGATTGGTGTATATTAAAAGGATGTCTATTTTTGCTGGGTTTTGTTTGTTTCTCTATATGACAAGCCTTCTATTCTTCCTCCTCCTTCTCCTCTTCTTCTTTTTCTCCCTCTTCTTCTTCTTCCTCCTCTTCTTCCTCCTCCTCCTCTTACTCTTCTCCCTTTAACCCCAGCGTCATCAATTTCTCTCTCTCAGAATCTCTCTCTCTCTCTCTCTCTCTCTCTCTCTCTCTCTCTCTCTCTCTCTCTCTCTCTCTCTCTCTCTCGATCCACCATGCAACAGGCCAACACACACACACACACACACACACACACACACACACACACACACACACACACACACACACTTTCACTCACTCTTCCCTTCCCCCTTCCCCCCCCCCATCGCCATCAAAGGGTCCCTCCTCCCCGTCCCTCTCCTCCTCCCTAAACTTGCCTCAAATCCACTTTTTACTCGGCTCGCTCTCCTATTTCCACACAACTTTCGGGTAAATATAATTATAACTTTACCCAAAAAACGAATATATTACCGGTACAGGAGGCAGACAGGACGGACGGTAGTGATTCTGTTGGGCCGAGGTGATGCTGCTGGAGGCGGTGAGGGAGGGGCGCAGTGTCGTTAGGGGCAATGAAGGGTATTCCTGTGAAGGCTGTTGGGGGTAAGAAGAGGGTTCGTGGAGGCTGTAAGAGGCTGTGGAGAGGAGTTTGTGGATGCTGTGAGGGGTTGGCAAGGAGAAATGTAGGGAAAACGAGATGGCGTATGTGATGGGTCTGTGTGTGTGTGTATGTGTCTGTTGGGGTAAAGAAGGGGCGTGAAGGAGGGTCTGCGTGTCTGTGTGGGCTGTGAAGGGCGGCGAGGGGACGAAGAGGTCATCTCGGGGTCACGGGTGGAGGGGGCGAGGTCATCACTGCTCGGGAAATCTCAAGGGATCGGAGACTAAAGGGGAAGGAAGGAAGGCGGCGTGTACAGCAGCCCGAGTGTGTGTGTGTGTGTGTGTGTGTGTGTGTCCACCTGTCTGTCTTTTGTCCGTCTATCTATCCATATGTCTGTCTGTCTGTGTTTATGTATCCAAATCGCTAAGAAGAAAAAGGAAAGGGTTAAATTCCACTGCATCTTCTCACCTTAATCTTTCTCTCGCCTTTGATCCTCCGTCTTAGCGTATAGAGAATCTGATCCTCTCGGTGTGTCGCGGCAAAGAGATCCAATCCGTCCGCTGCCCGAAGACCCGCCAAGGAGAATTATGCCGCTCTCTCTCTCAGGCCCAAGCAGACGGAGACGCATACAGGGAGAAAAAATACATGGAGGGATTTATTACGTTTCTTTGCATTGAGTTTAGTATTTCCGAGAGAGAGAGAGAGAGAGAGAGAGAGAGAGAGAGAGAGAGAGAGAGAGAGAGAGAGAGAGAGAGAGAGAGAGAAATACGACAAACAACTCTTGATAACACACACACACACACACACACACACACACACACACACACACACACACACACATAGTTCCCTAATGAATTTCGCTGATGTGGATAATTCTAGGGAAAACTCGGCCAGGGAGGAGGGAGTCCGGGAATGAGGGTATGAATGTTAATGTGCAATATTTCGCCAGTCCCTCCTTGAAGCGTTTAAAGCTGAGCGCAGGAACCGGAAGAAAACGGAGGAAAGAAACAGATGCATGGAGGGAGAAGGAAGAGAAGGGAAGGAGGAATGAAGGAAGATGGGAAGATAGGGAAAGAGGGAGGAATAGGGGAAGAGAGGAGAGAAAACGGAGGAAAGAAATATGCGTGGAGGGAGATGGAAGAGAAGGGAAGGAGGGAAGAAACAGGATAGGAGAGAAAGGAGTAAATAAAATAAGGAATAGAAGGAAATATGAAGGGAGAGAAAGACTGGAAAATCGGGGTTCGTGAGGAAAGGAAGCTGAGGAAGGAAGGGAAGGGGAGAAGAATAGTGGACAAGGAGAGAGAAGAAAGAAGTAAAGAAAACAGAGAACAGAGATTGACACATGGAAAAAGGAGATGGGAAGGAAGGGAAAAAGGGAAGATGGAAAATAAGTATAGAAAATGAGAAATAGGAATATACATAAAAGAGTTTAGAAATATTATGGAAAGAGAAACTCGTGAACGAAGGAAGGAGTAGGAGGAAGGAAGATAAAAGGAGGGAAAGAAAAGGAATAGGAGGAACAAGATTTAAAACAAATAAAAAAAAATAATAAGCAAAATAAGAGAAGGGGAAATAAATATAAAAAAATAAAGGAAAACGCTGGAAAATAAGACTAATTAAACAAAGGGAAAAAAGACTAACAGAAATCAACAAGAAATTAATGGAGGAAGAAGGTGTGTGTGTGTGTGTGTGTGTGTGTGTGTGTGTGTGTGTGTGTGTGTGTGTGTGAAAGGGAGAGATTTAAGGAGATTGAGAGTTTTATAAAGAGATTGAGAGAGAGATAAGCAGAGATTGAGAAAGAGATGAAAAAAATCGAGAGAGAGAGATGTCGTTAGTAAGCAAGGAAAAGTTTCTGTACACAATCAGATAGGCAGGTTAGGTGACGAAGTGGAGGAGGAGGAGGAGGAGGAGGAGGAGGAAATATGTTCGAAATTCAGGGGAAGAGAAGTTAAAGAGGAAGAGAAGGAGGAGGAGGACGAGGAGGACGAGAATGAGGAGGAGGAGAACCTGAAGAAGAAGAAGAAGAGAATGACGGACAGGGAAGAGAGAGGGAGCATCTAGAGATCATTAGCTACAACGAGAGAGAGAGAGAGAGAGAGAGAGAGAGAGAGAGAGAGAGAGAGAGAGAGAGAGAGAGAGAGAGAGAGAGAGAGAGAGAGAGATCAGTGACCTCGTGCCGTATTCAAGGTAGTTTGCCCTTAAGAGCGACCGTACCTGCTATCGATTCCTCCGCCCATAACACACTCCTATAACCTACACCTTCTACTCGACTTTCAGGTTAGGGACACAGACACTTGAGACTCGAGAGGGCCATATTACTAAAGATTTAGGCTCCCCAAGCACACATAATTAACAAGGCTTTCGTAGGAGTTTATGGCATTTCCAAGGGTAGTTTAGTGACCCTGATACTAGGTTGACCCTTCTTCTGTATCGTCACCTTAAAGAAACACTCAAGACATCACCTAAGATTCTAGAGGACCATATTACTTAACATTTAGGCTCCCCAAGTACACATAATTGACAAGGCTTTCGTAGGAGTTTAGGGCATTTCCAAGGGTAGTTTAGTGACCCTGATACTAGTTTGACCCTTCTTCTGTACCGTCACCTTAAAGAAAGACTCAAGACATCACTTAAGACTAGAGGGCCATATTACTAAACATTTAGGCTCCCCAAGTACACATAATTAACAAGGCTTTCGTAGGAGTTTAGAGCATTTCCAAGGGTAGTTTAGTGACCCTGGTAGTAGTTTGACCCTTCTTCTGTATCGTCACCTTAAAGAAACATTCATGAGAACACTTAAGGCTCTAAAGGGCCGACTAAACATTTCGACGCCCAAGTACACCTATTGACAAGGCTTTCGCAGGAGTTAGGGGCATTTCCATCGGTAGTTAGTGACCCTGATACTAGTTTGACCCTTTTTCTGTATCGTCACCTTAAAGAAAGACTCAAGACATCACTTAAGACTCTAGAGGGCCGTATTGCTTAACATTCTGACGCCGAAGTACACCTATTAGACAAGGCTTTCGTAGGAGTTTAGGGGATTTCCAGCGGTAGTTCAGTGACCCTGGCTCTAGGTTGACCCTTCTTCTGTATCGTCACCTTAAAGAAACATTCATGAGAACACTTAAGGCTCTAGAGGGCCGTATTACTAAACATTTCGACGCCCAAGTACACCTATTGAAAAGGCTTTCGTAGGAGTTTGGGGCATTTCCAGGTGTAGTTTTATGACCCTGGTGGTAGTTTGACCCTTCTTCTATATCATTAACCTAAGAAAACACTAACACTTATTATAACACTTAAAACTGGATAATAAGAGCCCTTTCTGCATTCCTTTTCAACTTAAAAACACTGACATTACAAATCTAACGTCCATATTACAAGGTGTCAATTTGTAAGCCATTCCCTTGAGATCAGCTACAAGAATATCGGTTCAGCTGTGCCCTGTTCTCTCCCTATGCTCCCTATGAGGATTAAAGTTGTGATTCCCCTTCTGGTAACACTGATGACGAAGGTTTTTATTATGATAAGTGGGCGAGCTTGAGAGGGATTGCGAGCTGCTTGGCGATTGGCTAATGATCTGGTCGTAATGAGGAAGGGAAAGGGACTTAAGCGCTTATTTTTAATTTGAACGGAGTGTAACATTTGCTAATCGCATGCAGTGTGGATTTACTTGTTCACTGGCCTCTGATATACACTTGATGAGGAACGAGAAAGGACTTAGTTATTAGATTATGTAAAAGCAGACACTGATATACACATAATGAACGAACGAAAAAGTGGTTAGCATCAATCTTAACCTGAAAACAGATACGAGACTATACTCAAGTCATCAGAAACAAAATACATTAATGCTCTACCTTAACTCCATTACCTTGACCTGTTTCCGTACGTGGCCCCGAAGCTTGCATGGAAAACAGTGTATGATGAACAGCATTTAAACCACAGAAAGCTACAGTGAAATAGCCAACCAAAACAAGTACACTGAACCCTTCGACACCCTCTTCCTTCACCATTCCGCCCTCCTCTGTGTCCCTCCTGCTGGGTACTAAAAGCTCACCTTGAACAGAGATAGATAGCCTTCGTGGGGGAATGTTTAAAACTCCGTGCGCCCTGATCCCACAAAATACCATGACAGTCCGTTTGCTATTTCCTTCTTCCTGTTCCTCCTCTTTCCTACGATCCCAAAACCTCTAACCTGAACGCAGATAAATAGCCCTCGTGGGAGAATGTTTAAAAGTCCTTGCGCCGTGATCCTACAAAATACCATGACTGCGTTTGCTATACTTTCCCCTTGTTCCCTTTTCATCTCTCCTTTGCTCAGAAACCTCTCACGTAAACGCAGATAAATAGCTTTCGTAGGGGAATGATTAAAGTCGATACGAACTGATCCTAGCCTTGACAAGAGTAACATAATAACATAACCTCGCGTGACTTAACCTCTCACTGAACCTATCCTATTCCTACGTTCTGTAACTCCTCTTTCCTTCGCTTACAAAACCCTTACGTTAACTCAGATAAACAGCCTTCGTAGGGGAATGATTAAAGTCGATACGAACTGATCCTAGCCTTGACAACAGGAACATAATAACATAACCTCGCGTGACTTAACCTCACTCTTAACCTATCCTCTTCCTACGTCCTGTAACTCCGCTTTCCTTCGCTTACAAAACCCTTACGTTAACTCATATAAATAGCCTTTGTATTGGAATGTTTAAATGTCGATACGAACCGATTCCAGCACCAGACAAAATACCATTACTACCATTACTAACCCAGGTCCTGTTCCTCCTCTTTCCTTCGCTTACTAAACCCTTACGTGAACTCAGCTAAATAGCCTTCGTATTGGAATGTTTAAATGTCAGTACGAACCGATTCTAGCACCAGACAAAATACCATTACTAACATTACTAACCCAGGTCCTGTTCCTCCTCTTTCCTTCGCTTACTAAACCCTTACGTGAGCTCAGATAAACAGCCTTTGTATTGGAATGTTTAAATGTCGATACGAACCGATTCTAGCACCAGACAAAATACCATTACTACCATTACTAACCCAGGTCCTGTTCCTCTTCTTTCCTTCGCTTACTAAACCCTTACGTGAGCTCAGATAAACAGCCTTTGTATTGGAATGTTTAAATGTCAGTACGAACCGATTCTAGCACCAGACAAAATACCATTACTACCATTACTAACCCAGGTCCTGTTCCTCCTCTTTCCTTCGCTTACTAAACCCTTACGTGAGCTCAGATAAACAGCCTTTATAGGAATGTTTGCCCAGGTCGATGGGATCTTATATTAAAAAAACACTGGCTTGAAAGATGGAAAAAAAGAGGAGGAGAACTGCTTTTTTTTTTTTTTTTTTTTTTCCCTTGTTTGTTGTGTTTGTGAAATGACCCTCGGAAAGAGAGAGAGAGAGAGAGGAGGGAGGAGGATTGGAGGAGGAGGAGGAGAGAAGGGGGAAAGGCAGAGAGGAAGACTTGAGAGGAAAAATAAAACGAAAGGAATGAGGGAGAAGAAGAGAGGCGAGAAGAGAAAAGGAGGGAGGGAGGAGATGGAGGAAGGCAATGTGGAAGGAGAGAAAAAAGGAAGGAATAGGAGGCAGCAGAGAGTACAGGAAGAGAAGACAACAGGAGGAGAGAAAGGAGGGAAGGAGGAAGATAGTGGAGGGAGGTACTATGGAGGAAATGAGGAAAGGAGGAGTAGAGGAGGGGGGTAGAGGAGAGATGGAGGAAAGGAGGGAAGGAGGAAAGTAGAGGAGGGATGGAGGAAAGGAGAGAAGGAGGGAGGTAGAGGAGGGATGGAGGAAAGGATGAAAGGAGGGAGAGGAGGGATGGAGGAAAGGAGGAAAGGAGGAAGGTAGAGGAGGATGGAGGAGAAAGGAGAGAAGGAGGAAGGTAGAGGAGGGATGGAGGAAAGGAGAGGAAGGAGAGAGGAGGAAGGTAGGAGGGATGGAGGAAAGGAGAGAAGGAGGAAAGTAGAGGAGGGATGGAGGAAAGGAGAGGAGGAGGAAGGTAGAGGAGGGATGGAGGAAAGGAGAGAAGGAGGAAGGTAGAGGAGGGATGGAGGAAAGGAGAGAAGGAGGAAGGTAGAGGAGGGATGGAGGAAAGGAAAGAAAGAGGAAAGTAGAGGAGGGATGGAGGAAAGGAGAGAAGGAGGAAGGTAGAGGAGGGATGGAGGAAAGTAGGAGGGGGGGGGAGGGAGGAAAGCCTTGTCTCCGCTACAAAAGAGGACTTAGGCTCACGCTCTCGTAAAGATGAAATACAGTCACATGGACGCCGGGGACCGAACCCTGGACCTGATTTATGGGCACATCTACATTTGTTGCGCCCACTCCTACAACATTGCCCTACTCCTTCTCTTTTTCTTCTCCTCTTCCTCTTTTTCCTCCTCCTCTTCCTCTTTTTCTTCTCCTTCCTCTTTATCCTCCTCCTCCTCCTCTTTTTCTTCTCCCTCCTCTTTATCCTCCTCCTCCTCCTCCTCCTCCTCCTCCTCCTATTAATACTACTAGTACTCCTATTTTTTTTTTCTTTTTTTTGTTCATTTCCTTTGTCTTTTTCCTTTATTTCCCTTTTTCTTCTTCCTCTTCTTCCTCCTCCTTATCCTTCTCGTGTTCTTGTTATTCTTTTTTTTTTTTTTCATCATCATCATCATCATTCCCCCCACCCACCCACACACACACACACACACACACACACACACACACACACACGTACACACTTACACACTTTAGAGCGAGTTAAACATTCCACCGCCTCTTTCCCTCTCCTTCCCACTCCTTCCCCCTCCTCCCCTTCCTCCCTCTCCTCCCCTTACCTCTCCTCCCCGCCCCTCCCCGTCTCGCAGCGCTCGTCGTCTAATCAAACTTTGAGGAAACACCTTCACGACGATGAAATTTTGACGGGTAACAGAATTCCAACAGCCAGGCTCACGGACATACATACATACATACATACATACATTTTTTTTTACAACAAAGGAGACAGCTCAAGGGCACAAAAAAAGGAAACAATAATAAAAAAAAGCCCGCTACTCGCTACATACATATATACATACATACAGATAGACAGACAGACATATGGGTATTCATACAGACAGACAGACAGACAGATAGATAGATAGATTGATAGATAGATAGATAGGCAGACAGACCTTCGCTGATAAAAATTCACACTCACACTCTACTCCTATTAAGAATGATCCCCTCTCTCTCTCTCTCTCTCTCTCTCTCTCTCTCTCTCTCCTATTCTTCTTTTTCTCCTTATATTATTTCCTTTTTCCTCCTATTTTCCTCATCTCCATCATCTTCCTCCATCTATATTCTCTGATTTCATGATAATATTTTCCTTTCCTCCTCCTCCTCCTCCTCCTCCTCCTCCCTCGCTCTTTTCTTGTCTGCCCTTCCTCTTTTTCTCCTTTTTTCTCCTCGTCTTCCTCCTTCTCGTTCGCCTCGCTAAAAATCCATCCCAGTCCTTATTCAATTATAGAGTTTTAGTAAAATGCCTCCCCTCCCTCCCCTCCCCCTTCTCTCTCTCTCTCTCTCTCTCTCTCTCTCTCTCTCTCTCTCTCTCTCTCTCTCTCTCTCTCTCTCTCTCTCTCTCTGTTATTCGCTTTATCTTTTTTTCCCTTCCCTTTTTTTTCCCTTCGTATTTATTTCCTCTTATTTGATGCTTTTTTTCATTATTTATTTCCTTACCTCATCCCTTTCTTATCCTCCTCCTCCTCCCCCTTCCCCCTTTCTCCTCCTCGTCCTTCACCACCACCACCACCACCACCACCACCACCACCATAAATCTTTCTCCTCCTACACTTCTCTTCATCCTCCTTCTCCTTCTCCTTCTCCTCCTCCTCCTCCTCCTCCTCATCCTTCTTATCCAGCACCTTTCCCTTAAGTAATCTGATGTACCTCATATTCCCACCCACCACCACCACCACCTCCACATCCACCACCACCAGTCACTCGTTTCCCCTCCTATTCCTCCTCCTCCTCCTCCTCCTCCACCTCCAACACCTTTCTTTCCCTTAAATATTTTCACACACCACCACCACCAGTAAACAATGTATTCCTGCCTGCAAACCCTAGGAAAGGCCAGGGGGTGATTTATCAAAGGTCAAACCCCTCTCTACCCTATTAGATTTTGAGTGAGGGGGGGGAGAGTGTGTGTGTGTGTGTGTGTAATAATAATAATAATAATAATAATAGGCGGTTTATTAAGTCCCAATTCTTATATACTTTACCATTAATAACATCCCCTATCCTAAGCTCAGTTACATCCCTACCGTATTAAACCTTCCCCTCAGTGACTCCACTTTAAGACAGTCACAACCCAACCGTGAACACTAATACCCCGACGGTCTCTCGCTGTCTCTCCCCTCATCCGCCTCGCCGCTGGTGGTCGAGTGGCCGTCAGCATGTGTGTGAGGGTGGTGAGGAGGGGATTTACAGGGCCGAGAGGGACGTGAGAGGCTGATGAAAAGGCGGAGGATCAGAGGGAAAGAGTGAGAGACGGACGCCATATAATCAATAGCGCAGGAGTCGTAGTAGACGTCGTGGGGAGGTTTTGAAGGGCGTGTCGCGGAGGGACAAACACAGACAGACGTATAGGATTGCTTACACACACAGGCAGATAGACAGGCGGATAAACAGAGACAATTAGATGGAAATTTAAACACATACACATACTTTAACTAACTAACTAACTAACAAACATACCAACTTACTTACTATATAACTTACTAAAACATATGTATAATTAAATAACTGGAAAAAAATATTACCACTACTTTTTCTAATTTTACTTCAATCGCTACTACTACTTCTACTACTACTACTACTACTACTACTACTACTACTACTACTACTACCATTGCTTTTCTTATAACCTCCTTCCTTTCAACACACAAGAATCTGACAACAGCGCCCCGTCCGCCTCCTGAGATGTAATAAAATGCCACAACCACTTCGCTCTGTTTCCCTCTCATAAAACTTCCATCTCAACTTCAAAGGAGAGTTCTAAAGTGATGCAACTATTTTTTTTATTCTTTTTCTTCTCAGCCTTTCTCCTCCTCCTCCTTCTTCTTCTTCTTCTTCTTCTTCTTTTCCTCGTCCTCTATCCCCTTCTCCTTCTCCTCCTCATACTCCTCATTGTCATTCTCTTCCTCCTTTCCCTTTTCCTCTTCCTCCACCTCCTCCTTTTACTTCTCCTCCTCCACCTCCACCTCCTCTTCTTCATTTCTCACTCCTCTCCGTATGTCTTTTTCTTCTCTTTCTCCTCCGTTTCTTCCTCCTCCTCCTCCTCTCTCCCTCTCTTTCTGTTTTCTCCTTCTCATCCTTCTTTCTTTCCTTCTTCTCCTCATCATCATCATCATTATCTTCCTCCTTCTCATAATCATCAAAATTCTCCTCCTTCCTCTCCTCTTTCTCCTCCTGCTCCTCCTCCTAATGCAACCCCCCCCCCCACCCCCACTATTATGCATGCAGCCTATTTGCTCTCCAGAAACCCAAGGATGAGGGACATTTAAAGAGCGGGCAAAGATTGGGTTCCTGATGAGCCTGAGTATCCCTTTCACTCCAAACATTAAGGGGAGCGTCCCAGTGCCCTTCGCTCACCCGTGTTTGCTTAAGGTCGGTCCTCATTAAGCGTTGACGGGGACGAGCACGTGAAAAATTATGGTAAAAAAGCTCTCTTGGGAAATGAAGGGAAGGTTGGGGTATGATGCTGTATATGATGTGCCTGCGTGACTTTGGTGGATAAGATGAAAAGGAAGGAGGAGGAGGAGGAAGAGGTGTAGGAGAGGTTATTGAAGGGAGAGGAGGAGATATAGCAAGAGACAAAAAAAAGGGAGCTAAAAAAATGAAGTAGAAATTGATGAAAATGAAAAATATTGAGAAAAATAAAAGAAAAAAGAAGGAAAATGGGAGACGAAAAATATAATGGGAAAATGTCGAAGAAAATTTAGAAAAGGAAAAATATAGAGAAGACGAGATAGATAGAAGAAAAACAGGAGGAAAAGAAAGAAAAATGAAAAAAAATAAGAAAGGGAAATATAAAGAGAAGATGAAAAGTAAAAACGAAGAAAAAAATAAAGGAAAATAGTAGGCGAAAAAAAAAAAAAGTCTGAGAAAGAAATTAAAGACGATTGGCAGGAAAATAAAAGTTAAAATAGAGATTCCAAGGAAGAGAAGGAAACACACACAAAAAAAGAGTCGCTGGAGGCAAATCAGAGTCGTTGTCTTGTCGATGTGAATGTTTATCAATAGTCTGAAGAGTCCGCCTCGCTGCCTGCCAACCCCTGCCCCCTCCCTCCCCTACCGCCCCCCTCTCTGTCTCACCGCCCTAGTCAATCCGGCCCACTGCTCTGCTTGTCAAGGGAAAAAGATGTCAACTCCGAGGACCGCCGTCATTACCGTCATCGCCCACCATCACCACCACCACCACCGTTCTTGCTATACGATTCCTTCTGTTAACCAAAGCATTCTATTTAAATTCTCCTTTACCCGAATAGAAATTAAAGCATATGAACTCTTTCTTCTATACTATCTAATATCTTCTATACCATACTACCACCTCCACCACCACCCTTGTTACAAAAGACGTTTAATTACACTTCACCATTAAATAACGAAATCATTCAGTACTACCAAAACATGATCTAATTCTTCTATACTAATTATCACCACCACTGCCATCACCACCACCACCACCAACAGCAACAAATACAAATACATCACAAAAAAACACCCAATATTAGTTCTCTTCACCCAAGCTTACTGAGACATAACCTTTCTCTTCTACACTTCTTATCACCATCACCAATCCTCCTCCTCCTCCTCCTCCTCCTCCTTTTCTTTCTTCCTCTTTCCTTCCCGTCTCCTTCTCTTCATCATTCTCATTCTCTTCCTCCTCCTCATAATCAGCATTCATTTCCTCCTACCTCTCCTCTCT
Source organism: Eriocheir sinensis (assembly GCF_024679095.1). Taxonomy (NCBI): domain Eukaryota; kingdom Metazoa; phylum Arthropoda; class Malacostraca; order Decapoda; family Varunidae; genus Eriocheir; species Eriocheir sinensis. Next base: position 10,885,206 of record NC_066571.1, read on the forward strand.
CTCCTTTACCTCCTCCTCATGCACCTCCACCGCCACCACCATCATCACCACCACAACAACAAAAACACACGATCAGAAGGACACGATCCCCCTTATTGCCCGGTTTTGCGCGGTTTTCTGGGCCATTTGAATCGAGGGAACGTTGTGGTTGAGGCCCCGTTAGCGGTGATGAGCGGCAGATGATGGGAGGGTCGCGGCGGCCGGGGAGACGCAGATCGCGGGATTAAAAGGTCCACTCGGCGAAGATGGACCCGAGCTTGCCAATTAGTACGCGGGTGAATGGCCCTTTAGTAATGCCCGTGTTGAATGTCTGTTTCTCTGCCAGTCTCTGTCTCTTTCTATGTATCTATCTATCTATCAATATGTCTGCTAGTCATATTTTCTTCTTGATGAACATGAGAGAGAGAGAGAGAGAGAGAGAGAGAGAGAGAGAGAGAGAGAGAGAGACTAAAACGAATATTACGAAAGAGCTAAATTTAAGAAAAGGAGACATTAAAAAAAGAAGAGAGAGAAAAAAGTACAGAAAATAGGAAAAACAAACCAGAAGAGTAGAGAAAACATTAACTTATATTGAAGGAAAAGATAAATAGAACTAAGAAAAAGAACGTAACGAAGAAAGCTAAATGGATAGAACGATAGATAGATAAATATATAGATATAGATAGAGAAAGCCATAGATAGAGATAAAGAGAGAGAGACACACACACAGACAGAGACAGACAGACGCCGGGCAGATGACGTTTTCCGCCCGCTCATCCGCCCGTCTCCTCAGCATCCAGCTAAGCATCCGCAATCTCGGGACTTAATTAGACTTAAGCTGTTTTCGCCTCGCTGCGCCCTTGCCGTCATCCCCGCCTCATCACCACGCCAACCACCACAGTAATCACCACCAATCACCACCAATTAGATCTCTCCACATAAATCATCTCTCTCCGATCTTCTCTTTTTCTTTTATTGTTCAGCATCTTTTCTCCGGTCGATTGATTATTTTTCCTGCTAATCACTACACTAATCACCACACTAATCACCAGTAATCATCACCAATTAGATCCCTCTATATATTATCTCTTTCCGATCTTCTTCTTTTTTTTCTTTATTATTTAGCATCTCAATCCCTGTCCGTCTTTCCATGTTTCTTATCTCTCAGTTGAATTTTTTTTTTTTTCCTCAACTGAATAGAAGTTTAATAATAAGTGAATTAACATTTGTCATCTCTCTCCGATCTTCTTTTTTTCTTTATTATTTAGCATCTCAATCCCTGTCCGTCTTTCCATATTTCTTATCTCTCAGTTGAAGTTTTTTTTTTCCCCTCAACTGAATGGAAGTTTAATAATAAGTGAACTAACATTTGTCATCTCTCTCCGATCTTCTTTTTTTCTTTATTATTTAGCATCTCAATCCCTGTCCGTCTTTCCATGTTTCTTATATCTCAGTTGAAGTTTTTTTCCCTCAACTGAATAGAAGTTTAATAATACGTGAACTAACATTTATCATCTCTCTCCGATCTTCTTTTTTTCTTTATTATTTAGCATCTCAATCCATGTCCGTCTTTCCATGTTTCTTATCTCTCAGTTGAATTTTTTTTTCCTCGACTGAATAAAAGTTTAATAATAAGTGTTTCTTCTTTTACTCCTTCTTTTTTTTACTCTAACACATTTACCGTCTCGTCTCCTTTAATCTTCTGTTTTTATTCGCATTTTCATTTTAGTTTTTCTTCTTTTACTTTCTTTTGTTTCTTCTTGTACTCTTCATATTTTTTGTTTACTCTTTTACACATTTACCGTCTCGTCTCCCTCTTTAATTTTCTGTTTTTATTCGCATTTTCGTTACAGATTTTCTTATTTTACTCTTTCTTTTGTTTCTTCTTGTACTCTTTCCTCTTTTTTTTAATCTTTAACACATTTACCATCTCGTCTCCCTCTTCTATCTTCCTTTTTTTTATTCCTTTTCTTCCCAAATCGCTGCTAAAAAAACGTCATTGCTCACCATATAATCTCTCCCTGATGGTATTACTCTCTTGAATCCTTAATAGCCCTTCTTTTTCACATTTACGATTTCTTCACCCTTTTCAATCGTCTGTTTTATTTGCTTTTATATCTGTCACTGCTAAGAAGGTATTATACAAATCTCTTTTTTTATACAGTGGAGGATACAGTGCAAGGGCGTAAAAAAAAAACCAATATTGAAAAAAAAAAAAAAACGATTCTTATTGCTCCTGAATAGAGTAGAGTGGGTCGCTTTCCCTGATCCTATTACTCCCTTCAGGCGTCTAGTATCTTATCTCCTTCAACACATTTACCACATCGTCTCCCTTTTCAATCTTCTGTTTCATTCTTTCTCCTTACCAAATCACTTCCAACACATTATACATCAAATCAACTTTTTCTCCCTCGCCTTGATCGCATTACTCTCTTAAATCGTTTAGTATCTCATTTCCATTTGGTTTTCTTTTCTGGTTCCTTTCTCTCTCTTCAAACGACTAAGCAATTATAATCATTTTGCACACTTATATATCTCGTTTCCCTGTTTTGTCTTGATTTTTGTGTTTTTTTACTTATATGTGAGAGAGAGAGAGTTTGTGTGTGTACGTAACCTGATATGTGTATGTTTTGGTTTCCCGCTATAGGCTTGGCAAACACACACACACACACACACACACACACACACACACACACACACGCACACGCGCTTTCCTCCTCCCCTCCTCCTCCTCCTCCTCCTCCCCCTCCTCCTCTGTTTCCTCTGTTAGTCCACCCCGAAGAATAAACAAACCATAGAGGAGGAGGAGGAGGAGGAAGAGGAGGAGGAGGTGGAGGAGAAAAAATACGAAAATAAAAGCGTAAAAATTGAGGTAAAAGTTGATTTAGATTCACCACAGCATGATTATGAAGCTTTAATTGCTTGCTTCCTCTCTCTTGGGTGCAAAACTCGCATGTAGCGGAGGGGGAGAGGGGGGAAGAGGGAGTGGGGTCGAGGGCAGGGAACAGAATTGGGGATTAGGGCAGAAGAGCAGGGGAAGGGATGCAAGGGAGGGAAGGAGAAAGACTAAGGGCAGAAGAGCAGGGAGGAGGGATGTAAGGGAGGCAGGAGTAAGGGGAGGAAGGGGTGTAAGGGACGCAGGGAAAGGGGATAGAGTGGGGAGGAGAGAGAGGTTAGTGGTAGGCTGATAATATGTATTCGGTGTTGAAAGTCTCGCGTACTGACAGGAGGGAGGGCGGGAGCGGGGGAGAAGGTGGTGATGGAAAGGCCGGGTTAGGGTTACAAGGGAGGTTGAAGTGTGAATGGATGGGTACAGGGGAGGAATAGGGTGTGGAGAGTCAGGGGGAGAGAGGCAGGCGAGTGAAAAAGGGTATAGGGAGAGAGTGAGGGGGAGGTAAGAATATAAGGGAGGAAGGGAGGGGGTGATGAGGCTGGGGAAGGTTAGCAGGAGGGAAGAGCAAAGGAGAGGGAGGAAGAGGAGGGCAGGTTAGCAAGGGGGGAAAGAGCAAAGGGGAGAAGGGAAAGGGAGGTTAGCAAGAGGGGAGGGTAGAGGGAAAGGGAGGGAAGACAAGAGGGGGGGGGGGAGAGAGGCTGGGGTAGGCTTGCAGGGTAGGAAAGAGGGGAGGGGAAGGACAGGGATGGTCTGGGAGGGGTAAAAGAGAGGATGTGGGGGAGAGTGGCTTGCAGGGGAGGGGAAGGACAGGGATGGTTTGGGAGGGGTGAAAGAGAGGCTGTGGGGGGAGTGGCTTGCAGGAGAGGGGGAGCAGAGGGGAGGGGAAGGACAGGGATGGTCTGGGAGGGGTAAAAAAGAGGCTGTGGGGGGAGGGGAGGGTCTGGTCGGCTTATATGTGAAGGGATTAAATGTTTGCTGATTTATATAAAAAAGAATTACCCGGGATCTATTCACGAGTGGCAAAAAGATTGGCTCATGTATAAAATTTGTTTATTAGACCGGATCCCATTGCGCTGATGTGTCTGTCTGTCTGTCTGTTTGTCTATTTTTCTCTTTAACAGTCTGTCTTTCTTTACAGGTAAGGATACAGAGACCAATGACTACGAAGGCTAAAGACGTTGTACCCAGTAAGTAGAAATTGAATAAGTTTCCCTCAAAAATATTTATTCACTTACGTTACAGATTTTAGTATTATTGTGAGATGGTCTGATTTTTTTTGTGTGTGTGTGTGTTTTTTGTTTTCTTTAAGAGTATCTGTCTGTTATATTATATTTCTCCTGTCTGTCTGTCTGGGTGTTTGTGTATAAGTTTGTTTGTTTTAGGATCCCTCATACACACCATCGCTAATATATATTGGAAAAAAAAATATTAATAAGGGTCTGATTTTATATAGCTATCTTTATGTGTGTGTGTGTGTGTGTGTGTCCGGGGTCTCCATTACAGCCATCATCGCCAATATCTATATCAAAAAATGTTAATGGGCCTCGGATTCCAGCTCGGGATCAGCGGCGACTCATTAAGTTTGTAATTATGGCGCGTAATGAGACGGAAGGGCAGCCCGCGTGAAGCTCCTCCTCCTCCTTCCTCCGCCGCCAACCTTCACCTCGAGGCCTCCTGCTCTCTCTCTCTCTCTCTCTCTCTCTCTCTCTCTCTCTCTCTCTCTCTCTCTCTCTCTCTCTCTCTCTCTCTCTCTCTCTCTCTCTCTCTCTCTCTCTCTCTTTATTTATCACTCAAACAATCTACCTGTCTGTCTGTCCATACCTATCTATCTATGCATTTATATTTCTTTCTATGTTATTTCTCTTAATTAACTCCTTCTTTTCCCTTCAAGTTTGATTTCTTTTAATTTTCTTCTTTGTATTTTCTTTTCGCGGTTTACTTTAATATTTTCCTTGTTTAAACTCAACCTTTTCGTCTTATTCATTCCGTTATCTCTCATTGTTTATTCCTATCTCTGTCTATCTATCTATTTAACTATCCATATATTTTCATTGGTAGTCTCTCCCTCCTTCATCTTTTCATTTCCTTCTTCTTCTTTTACTACTTCTCATTCTTCCTCTTCTCTTCCCCCTCCCTCCCTCCTTCCCCGGCCTTATCAGCTCCCCAACAGGTACAAGTTAGCGGCAGGATATGTGGTTTTGCCTCTTTTGTGGCCGCCTAATTGGAGGACGGGAGCGTTTTATGGGAAACTTAAACTTAGGGCCAAAAGTTCCAAGACATTTTAAGGCTTTTGGGAATTGGGGCGGACAAACGGGGCGGGGCGAGGGGGTGAAGGCTCGTGTGGTTAGCGTATTTTGGGATGTCGACTTTTGTGTGTAGGAACCAAAGGAAGCGTTGATTGAGACTTTTTTTTTAAGTATATGCTATTAATGGACTTGTGTATATGTGTTCAGGATTCTGTGATTGTACAAGAAAGAGTTGATTGAACTTTCTTTTTGGTGTATAAGGTATTTTCAGGCATGTGCGTTTATGGTGTTGTGTGTAGGACCTCAAAGAAGCGTTAGTGGAGCCTCTCTTTTGGTGTAGGATATATGTTTAGCTTTGTAGGTATATTATTTGAGTGTAGGATGTCAGGAAGGTGTTGATTTATTTTTTTCTTAGGTGTAGGATTCATATTTAAAGGCTTGTGTATGTTTCGGGTTAAGGATCCTGGGATTGAGGAAGGAGGCGTGGATTGAACCCTCTTTTGTGTGTAGGAATTCAAGGAAAGGTTAATTGAACATGTGTGTATAGTATATTTAGGACTGTATGTTTATAATAACTTTATATTGTGGTGTTTAGGATGTCAAGAAGGCGTTAATTGAATCTATTTTTGAGTGTACAATATATTTAGAGTTATTTTCTTGTACTTTCGTGTGTAGAAACTCTAGTAGGCGTTGACTGAACCTAGTTTGGGGTGTAGGTTATATATTTAGGTTTACATGTTAATTGAATCTATTTTTGAGTGTACAGTATATTTAGGATTATTTGCTTGAAATTTCATGTGTACAGACTAGTAGGCGTTGACTGAACCTAGTTTGGGGTGTAGGATATATATTTAGGCTTATATGTTCATGTTAATGTGTGGGGAACTCGCCTTGACTGCAGGGTGTCAATTTTGGGGTTCAGGATTTCTCTATTCCTGATCGTAAGACGTATCTATCCTCGGCTGCAGGATATATCGCTTCTTGGCTGCAGGAAGTATCTATTTTTGGGTCTTGGTTGTTCTCCTGTATCACCCCACGTGGTTTCTAGCGCAGGAGGTAGTGGTGGGGCTCGATCCAGGGCCCTTCTCTGCAGCACTTCGGTAATTACTTGGGCGGCGAAGGTCCATTCATTTCTGTAATTGGGCTTCATTCAAGTAGCTCCTAGGGTTGGCTGGGCTGGCGGGGCGGCTTGGGCTCCCTCCCTTTTCATTTCTTTACTCCTTTTTATATCTTTTTTTCTTGTATTTTTTTTTCCTCGCGGCCCTCCTTCCCTTCCTCCTTCCTTCCCTTCCTCCTCTTCCCTTCCTTCCTTCCTTCTCCTCCTCTCTCTTTTTTGTTTTTTTGCAGGTTGAGTTTCCTATTCATTATATTTTTTTTGCGTCAGGTTTTATTCACACTGCATTTTAACTTATTCGTCATTTTTTTCATTACTTTTTCCTTCTCTTTGTTTTTTATCGACTTCCTCCTCCTCCTCCTTCTACTAGTACTACTCCTCCTCCTACTCCTATTCCTATTCCTCCTCCTCCTACTCCTTTTCCTCCTCCTCCTACTCCTCCTATTCCTCCTCCTCCTCCTCCTCCTCCTCCTCTTCTCTTCTTTTCTGTCTTTTTTCATGTTTAATAATGGATATTCACTTTTCTTTTTCTTTCAATCTCTCCTCGTTCTCTTTTTTCCATTCTCTATTTCCTTTTATTATTCCCGGCTTCTCTTTTTCCTCTTATTTTCCTTTTTCTTTTCTCCCTCCTTCATTTCACGTCTCCATTTCTATATAATAGTTCTTTTTTTTCAATGTTTCTGCCTGTGGCGCCGGTAGGTTTTCTTGATGGGGCTTGATGGTCGGCCCCAGTCTGTTATGGCGCGGGCTGGTGTTTATAGTGGCGCCATCTTGCTTGGTTCATGCTGCTCCACGGAACTCATCTTTGATCTTCTCTTTAGAGAGAGAATATAGTCAGGGCTGATAGATGGTCTTCAGGACAGCATGTGGGTAGTCTTAGGCCACTCGGCGGTGACTAAAAAATCCCATCTCTGGCGGCGGGCAGGACTCGAACCAGCGTCCTCCTGTACACGTCCCCAGCACGCTAACCACTCAGCCACCGCCTCCGGGTAAACCGTGTATACTCTTTTTCTTTTTTCCATCAACTATTTCATTTTGCTATTTCCTGGTTTTCTTTTTTCTGTATTATATTTTCTTGTTCCTCTCTCCTCTCATCCCCGGTGTCTCTTTCTCTATACAAAAGTTCTGCATCTTTCGTTTCCTCTCAGCTAACTCTTTCCCATTTTCCTGTCTTTTATTTTCTTTTTATCCTCGTTTCCTGTTTCTTTTTCCTTTTCTTTGCCACATATATTCGTACGTAAGAATTTGACTGTCTTCTTCAGTTTTTCAATATCTTTTTTCTCTCCATATTTTCCTCTCCTTTTTGTCTTCTTTTCTGTGTTACATTCTCCCAGAGGTTTGATATTATGCTCTTCTACCTCTCCTCCTTTCCTTTCCTTTCCTCCTTTCTCCTTTCCTCTCCTCTCTTCCATCTCTATTCCAACCCTTTCCTTTCTGTTCTACCTCTCCTCCTTTCCTTTCCTTTTCTCTCCTCTCTTCCATCTATTCCAACCCTTTCCTTTCTGTTCTACCTCTCCTCCTTTCCTCTCCTCCTTTCTCCTTTCCTCTCCTCTCTTCCATCTATTCCAACCCCTTCCTTTCTCTCCACAACTTTCTCCATTTCGTTTGTTCTTATTTTTTCATTTCCTTCTCTCTTTGTTCTTTCCTTTTCATCCACCTCCCTCCCTCTGTTCACTTATTTGCTTCCTCTCCTTTCTCTTCTCCGCCCCTCCTCCTCCTCCTCCTCCTCCTTCCATTTCGTGTGTCTTTCCTTTTTCATTTCTTTCCCTCTTTGTCTTTCTCGTTTTCTCCTCCCTCCCTCCTTTCCTCTCCCTCTCTTTCCCTCTCTCCCTCTGTTCGCTCTCTTGCTTCTTCCTTCCTCCGTTGCCTCTTTACTCCTCCTCCTCCTCCTCCTCCTCCTTCTCCTCCTCTTGCTCCCATTTCGTTTCTTATTTCCTTATTTCTTTCCCCCATTTGAGTTCATTTCCCTTCTCCCTCTTTCTCCTTCTCTTTTTACTTATTTATCTTTTTTCTCTTCCTTCTCTCCGCCTTTTGCTTCCATCTCGTTTGTTCCTTTTTCCTCATTCCTTTTGCCTCGTTATCCTCGGTTTCCTTCTCTCTCTCTCTCTCTCTCTCTCTCTCTCTCTCTCTCTCTCTCTCTCTCTCTCTCTCTCTCTCTCTCTCTCTCTCTCTCTCTCTCTCTCTCTCTCTCTCTCTTCAATTATTTACCTCTTTTCCTTCACTTTCCGTCTTTCTTTAGTGTTTGGAAACTTAACTCTTCCTCCTCCTCCTCCTCCTCCTCTTTTTTCTCCTCTCTTTCCTCCATTACTCACCTTTTTTTCCTCTCCTTCCTTCCATTACTTCTTCCATCCCATATTTTCTCCTTCTCTTATCTTCTCAACATTCTCTCGTCTCCTTCCTTTTTTGTCTCCTTTATTTCTTCCCATCTTCTTTCTCATCAATGACCTTAACTTCGAATTCTTTTTTTTTCATTATTTTATTTTACTTTTTTCTGTGTCGTCTCTCTATCTCATTGTCTCTCCCACATTCCTTCCTCTCTTCCTCCTTTTAACTTCTTTTTTTTTCCATTCCCTTTTTTTCATCACTGGCTTTCAACTTGTATACTTTTTATTATTTTTTTCTGTCTCTCCATTTCCTTATCTTGTCCACATTCTATCCTTTCTTCCTTCCTTCGCTTCATTGCCTTATTTATTTTTTATTTCCCGATCCTCATTTTCTTTCCTTCTCTTTCTTTTTTCCAACGATGCTTCTCTGATTCTTCGTTTTGTTTTACTTTGCTTTCATAGTTCCTTCGTTCTGTGTCTTTCTTCCTTCGCCTTTACAATCATTCATTTTCTTACCAAATTCCTTCCTTCATCACTGATTTTATTCCCTTAGAGAGCTTATTTATTCTTTTTTTTTCCCTCCCTACATTCCTATATTTCTTACCGTACCTTCCCGCCCTTCCGATAACCTCTTCATCCCTAATCTTCCTTATTCCTCCATTTATTTCCACATCTGTCATCTTTTGCCCTCCCTTCCTTTGCATCCGTTTCTGACCTTCCCGCTCAATCCTCCTTTTTCTTGCCTACCTACCAACCTTTCCTTGCTTTCCTTCTTCCATCTCATCCTTTTCTTCCTCTCCTTCCTTCCATCCCGTCCTCCCATGCCTCTCCCGCCTCCCCCCTCTCGCGTGCCGTCAGAAGTCCGCTAACTAGGCCGGAACTTTGCCCATAGTCCCCTCGGAACAGCCCCGCCTCGCCTCCTCGCTGCGGCCGCCAACGCCACGCAGCCAATTCCCGCGCCAGAATCCCTCGGTCTAATTTAACGCGGAAAATCACACGTCTATAAGCTTTTAAATGCCGCCATTTGTCAGTCAGCGAGGGAGCGAGGCGAGGCAAAGCATTCTCCTGTCCGCTTTAGTGCGTGGGAAAAATTATTATGCTTGTGAATATTAGCATTGCCGAGTGGGTGCCTGATTGTGATATTGAAATGAAGGTCTGCGAGTGAGGATTACGCGGTTTGCCTTTTTTGTTTATGTTTTGGTGGTGAGCAGAGGTGGACCAAGAGCGGGGATAGGAAGGAAGGTGAAGAGAGAAGGGATAATCTTAACCTTACTTCTTCTTATCCTAGATGTTATATTAGATACACGGGAGCTTGGGTTCAAAGGAGCTGCCTTGTACATTCCTACCGACCTCTTGCAGACTCCTACGTTCTTATGTTCTTATGTTATTATGTACTTTTTTCTTATTTTTGCTAGTGTTTTTTTGAGATAAGCAAGAAGGAATAAGAGGAGAATGGGAAGAGGTAGACCAAAAGCGATGATGGTGATACAAAAAGGAAATATCTTAACTTCACTTCTACTTTTGTCTCTCCTTTGGTGGTGTTCGTAGAGATAAGCAAGAACAAAATAATCTGAACTTTACCACCAGATTTTTCTTTTTAACTCTTGTGTTTCTTAAGATAACATTCCGTTGTAGTCTTTGAATTGAATGTGTTGTAGTGTGTTGTATTATGTTGTATTGCCTTGGGTCGGGAGTGATAAGTTAAGGTCATTCAAAGGCCTTGGGATCGGAAGTGATAATTAAGGTCATTCAAAGGCCTTGGAATCGGAACTGATAAATTAAGGTCATGAAGAGAGAGGCCTTGGAGTCAAGAATGATAGAATAAGATCATAATATAAAGCCCTTGGAATCGGAATTGATAAAATAAGGTCATACTAAGGCCTTGGGATCGGAAGTGATAAATTAAGGTCATACAGAGAGAGGTCTTTGTATCGGAAGTAATAAAATAAGGTCATACTAAGGCCTTGGGATCGGAAGTGATAAATTAAGGTCATACAGAAAGAGGTTTTTGTATCGGAAGTGATAAATTAAGGTCATACTAAGGCCTTGGGATCGGGAGTGATTATTCAGGTCACACGCCGCTTCTAAAAGTCGCGCAGACCAACATTAAGAGCGAGGATGGCTGAAAGGCGTCCCCGGGGAGTCCACGAGCCACATCAAGCACCAAGTTGTCCGTGTTTAAGAGTCCGTTGCGTAATTAATGAGACGCCGCGTGAAGGAGGAGGCGCGGGAGAGATAATGATGATGCTTTTTGCTATCCTTACCTCGGGATGCTGCGAAATAGCCAGTAGCCGGATTTACATTATTCATGCTCTTATGTTGCATTGTTCCTCTCGCAGTCTGAGTGTGAAAGGCTTTACTTTATTTCTGCCTCTGTCGAGATGTTTGTGGAGGATGCAAAATATTTAGTGGCTTCATATACATTTTTCCTTCTCTTAAGCGTTGTTGGTATTGTTGTTTTACGTTTCTGCCTGTGGCGCCGGTGAGCTTTCTTGGTCTGTCCCAGCCTTTAATGGCGCAGGCAAGTGTTTACAGTGGTGCCATCTTGCCTTGCCTCATGCTGCTCCCCTTCAACTTTGATCCTGTCTTTAGATAGAGAATCTAGAGTCCAGGTTGACAGTTGGTCTTCAGAACAGCATGTGGGTTGTCTTAGGCCACTCGGCGGTGACTGAAAAATCCCAGTTTTTGGCATCGGGCGAGACGCGAACCCGCACGTTAACCACTCAGCCACCGCCTCCCTTAATTTAAATAGGAGTTTTAAGAGGTATTGTGGCAATGTCTGGGGAAGCTTCAGAATAGTCAGTGGGTTGACTTATGGTTTTCCTCTCCGATTTTAATATTGCTACACTAAATCTGAATAGGAGATGCGGGAAAAAAAGCTGGAAAGTTTCGTTTAGTCGGCGCAACATCTGTGGTCATATGCCGGAGAGAGACAGGAGGGGGAAGGAATTATAGGAGAAGGGAAGAGACCCCAGGAGACGGGACACAACCCCCGATTAATACCTGGTACCCATTCACTGCTGGGTGGACAGGGGAGTAGGGTATCGGAAAAGCCGCCCAAATTTTTCCACTCCGCCCGGGAATCGAACCCGGGGTCTCTCGATTGTGAGCCGAGTGTGCTAACCACTGCACCACGAAACCCCCGGAGATGCGGGAGGTATACTGGTGATGCTTTATTTCATCTCCGCCTCTGTTGCAATATAGAGGGAGGCTGCAAAATAGTCAGGAGCCAGATTAATACTCCGCGTTCCTTTACTTATTCTAATTAACATCCTCTGTCTCTGTAATTCTTTTTATTCTAATCATCCACTAATTCTCTGCGTACTCTAAACCAACGCTTAAGCCGGTCAAAGGGAATGACAGGGAAGACCAGCCAGATATTGACCCAGGGGAGAGAGAGAGAGAGAGAGAGAGAGAGAGAGAGAGAGAGAGAGCGCATTACCTTTGACTCCTGGAAATTCCTCTCTCTCTAATTAGCGATGTGTATTGACCCAAAACTTGTCGGCAGTTGCATTTTTGCCAAAGCGAGAAAAAAAGTATATATAAGTTGCAAGCAGGATTTGTAGTAGTAGTAGTAGTAGTAGTAGTAGTAGTAGTAATAGTAATAGTAGTAGTAATAATAATAGTAGTAATAGTAGTAGTAGTAATAGTAGTAGTAGTAGTAGTAGTAGTAGTAGTAGTAGTAGTAGTAGTGAAAAGAAGAGGAGAAAGAAAATGAAGAAGAAGAAGAAGGGAATGGAAGAGAAGAAAAAGAAGAAAACAGAAAAGATGAAAAAAGAAAAGTAGAACAACAATAATAATAATAATGATAATAATAATAATAATAGCAACAACAACGCCCAGTGAACGCCTCGCCCACGCCGACTTGAAAGTATCAGGGAAGAGAAATGAAATTCGTCGCTAATTAACGTAATTTTTAAAAGTCAAAAGTTAATCATCGCTCTCCCCTTCCCCGAGAGAGAGAGAGAGAGAGAACAATAATAGTAGCTGTAGTGACAGTAGTAGAGTGGATTACAGACGTTATAGGCTTTCAAGGAATATGTTTGAGATAGAGAGAGAGAGAGAGAGAGAGAGAGAGAGAGGCACAGAGATGCAGAAAGATAGACAGAGAGAGAAAACGAGAGCAGGAACGAGATAGGGTGAAAGAAAGAGACAGACAGGGACACAGACAGATAGAGAGAGAGAGATAGAGAGAGAGAGAGGTATATAGGCAGTCTTTGATGATGCATTAGGAGCCCTGTTGAGGAGAGGGACAGACGGAGGACGGCCGGTGATCAGAGCGGTCGTTGGCTTGCTTCTTTATCCTCCGCTGCCTTACCTATTCACGGCCGCCTCGTCTCTGTTGCTGGGAATGGCAGAGTAAGAGCCGGCACAGTCAGGGCCGAGCAGGAGAACAGATGGAATGTTGACCTTTGTAGTAGTAGATTATATGGGACAATGCCGTCTTTGAGAGAGAGAGAGAGAGAGAGAGAGAACATAAGAACGTTAGGAGTCTGCAAGAGGCTGGTTGGTCTATACAAGGCAGCTCCTATAATCCTAACCCCACCTTACCTCACTATCCATGAATTTATCCAACCTCTTCTTGAATGTATCTATGGTATTGGCATTCACAACATGACTGCCAAGCCTGTTCCATTCATCCTACTTATCCTAACTTATAACCGCTGCTGCGTGTCCTACCCGGCTCTTTTACTACCAAAACCTTATTGACATCCCCTTTATTAAAGCCCTTCATCTATTTATAGTCTTCGATAAGGCCTCCTCGCAACCTTCGCCTTCCTAGAGAGTGTAGATTTAAATCCTTAAGTCTATCCTCATCAGGCAAGTTTCTCACACATTGAATTCTCTTCTTTTCTGTTTTCCTCCATGTCTCTCTCTTCCTTCTATATTTGTCCCTATTCCCTTCCATCTGTTATACCTTCCTTCCTTCCTTCCTTCCGTCCATCCATCAATCAGTCCATCCGTCCTTCTCTTCTCACGGCAATAGACAACCAGACGTATACAAATCATAAGACTTAAAGACCAACAAAGACCGACTCGTGCTCCCATTCTTTCATTCTAAGGCAAGCAAATATTTTCCGCCGCCGCCGCCGTTGTCAGATTGGAACACAAACATTATATCCTTTTTTTGCTTGTATTGGACACGCGAGCATCACCGCCATCAAAGAGTTTATAGTTTTGTCGGGTCGGAAATGATTCGGGGCGATGATTTGGTCCAATACCTTTGCGTGTGAAAATAACGAAGGCTGGCTGGCGGCGGAAATAATTCACGGCGATAGATAAAATAAAAGGAAAAAATATATTGGTGTGTTAGGGAAGGGGAGGGAAGGAAAGGGGGGGAAAGGGGGGTGAGTTAAAGAGAAGCAACAGTACTGCAACAAGAACGGGACAGGGAAAAAATGGGAAAAATAGGAAAACATGAGAAAATGGGGAAAATATAGGAAAAAAAGGGAAAAATAGGAAAACAAATGAGAAAATGGGAAAAACAGGGTGAGAAATATATGTGAATTCTCTCCTCTTTAATATTTTTCCTTTTCTTTTTCTCTTTTCGCTGTGCCACGTGTTCTCAGTTATTTATTATTTTATCTTTCTTATGTACCTTCTCTTTTCTTCTTTGTCTTCTGTCTGATCCTTTCATCCTCTGCTTCCGTTCCTCTGCACATATTTAACGAGTTCGTAATAATTGCTTCCGTCTTCCCTTCACGTTATATCTCTGCTTACTTCCTAATTTTGTTGCTGAATTTCTTTTGCTTCTAAATGCGTATGTCCTCGTCATGTATTTATCCTCTCTATTAATGCTTTCTTTTTGTTCTCCTTCCTCCTTTACTCCACGTGAGCGGCGCCCTTCCAGTATCTAAGGAGAGAGAACAGCGTAACACATGTGAATTTACTGGCATTGGGCACAGAATAATATATAAAACCGTCAATCATTTCTTTAGAGCAGCGTCGGTTCCTCCTTAATATATATAGAGAGAAAACAGCGTAACACAAGAGTTTCGTCGCATTGGACTCAGAATAATATGACAGTCAGGGATTTTCTTATAAGCAGCAGTGTTCTTACTTAAATATATGGAGGGACAACAGCGTATGACATAAATTTCCTCGCTTTGGACAATTAATAATATGACAGTCAGGGATTTCCTCATGAGCAACGTCCTTCTTTCCTACCTTCCCCCTCTCCTTCCTTCCTTCTCCTTCTCCCTTCCCCCTCCTTCCGTCCTTTCCCCTTCCTTCCTCCCACCTCTAGCAAATCAGTCGTCTGCGTCAGAACTTCCTAATTGCGCGCCAGTCGGGCAGGTGCGTGATTGGTCCCGGCTGCTGCTCGTCCACGTGTCTCGTTAGCGGAATGCACCGTCAACACCGCCGCTCTCTCGAGGCTCCGCGACATCAGATTTGTGTGGCGAGGATTAGCTAAAGACGCTGAGGAGAGGAGGAGGAACTGCAATAGAATTAAGTGAGGTAGGAGGAGGAGGTCGGGGATAAATTAGTGAAGGATTAACCTGGATTAGTGAAGGATTTTGACTAACACAGATAGTAACGTGGGTCCGGCCGGACCCACAGAAGAAAATACTGAAAAAAATACAAAAATCATATTTCTTGACCTCCAAAGCTACAAATCTCTAAAAAAAGACATTCCTGCATACAATCACAGTTTTAAATCAAAGTTTTTCTGCACATTTATTTTTTGAGTAAAAAAATAAAATTAAAATTAAAAAATAATAGGTAACGCATATAATACATATTTGAGACACCTCTGGCACGAAAAGAAATTCTAACTGAAATGCTTTTTTCTTGGCTGGATGGCCTTCATGAAGAGCGATGGCAAGTCCCTATGCATCAAAAAACGTGATGTGCCTGGAACACGTAAATATGACCAAGAATAGGCATGTGGTGAGTGCCAGTACAATTGTCACATGCAAAAATAGATTAGATAAATTCATGGACAGCGATATTAGGTAGGGTTAGATTCACGGGAGCTGCCTCGTACAGGCCTACCAGCTTCTTGCAGACTCCTATGTTCTTATGTTCTTTTGTATTTTACCTCAAATTTAGGATATTTTGCATTTATAAAGTCACATGCATTAATGTAACATGTATATTTGCATAAAAGTTTGTATTTTGAAAGAATATCTATATTCATGACGAAAATGCATCACCAAAACATCAATTTGCGTTTGGAATGGCGAGGTGACATGGAAGAGCCTAAAGGACCGGCAACAGGTGATATGTTATCTTATCTTTTTTAAGCCCTGAAACTGAGTCCGCTACATAATAACCGGATTTAATATTACAGTTTTAACTTTCATATGCCAATTTGCTGATTAATCTCGGCTTCTAATAATTTCCACTGTTCAAAAATATACGAGTATTATCATCAGTTTCTAGTTCTTTTTAAGCTCTGAAACTAAGTACGCTACATAGAAACCGGATTTCATTATGTCATTTCTGCCTACATATATATATATATATATATATATATATATATATATATATATATATATATATATATATATATATATATATATATATATATATATATATATGTGTGTGTGTGTGTGTGTGTGTGTGTGTGTGTAAAATTTAAATACATAGATATTTTACTCTTGATAAAACATTTAAATCATTTCAAATACATTATATTTAATTTTGATTTAAATCATGAGTTTTTTACTGATTTGAATCGATTTAAATCACTTGATTTAAATCAAAACAACCCTGGTTAGTACGCTACATAAAAACCGAACTTAATATAATTTTAATCTTTTAACAATTCCGCATCACGTTTTAATTTATTTCTATCCACATGCAAGTGTAATAATATAAGTACACTTTTAACTCCTCATTCCTTTGGTCGTTGATTTCGTGTGTAGTACTAATTCCCTGTCACCTTTTATTGTACTTAATCAATCTGCCCACAAGTGTAAACTTCATCTCCATTCCTCCGGCCCGTGTTGTGCGTGTGTCATCAATGCGGCAGATCCAACGCCACTGTTTAGTCGCCTCGCTGCATCGGAGCCGAGTGGTCTGGAGTGGCGGGGCCACTCCGGAGGATGAGTGTGTAATGCTCGCTGTGCTCTGCCGAGGCGGCTCTCCCATTTCGCTCGCTGATTATAGTAGATTATACACTGAATACTCCTCCCCACCCCTCCCCAAAGCAAGAGTATCCATGTATTTGTGGGTCCTAATGGAGGATATGTATAATTGTGTATATATATATATATATATATATATATATACACAATTATATATATATATATATATATATATATATATATATATATATATATATATATATATATATATATATACATGACCCTTCATCTCTGGTTAGAAAAAAATACGAATGATCAAGCAATTTTTATTCAATCTTTTCTCTGATTTCCGATGTTGACCGTTCTTACTTTTTCTCTTTTTCTGTGGCTTTCATTCCTCTCTTCCCTGACTCCCGATGTTGACGATTCTTTCTTTTTCCTTGCTCTCTTTTCTCTGGTTTCCGATGCTTACCTGATGCGCGGGAGAAGCGAGCTCGTTAGCGTATTTCATGTGTGATTCGCCGAGCCAAAAATATCGCTGAATCGTGCTCCCGGAATTTCAAAGACGGCATTGGTGGGCAAGGCAGGCGGGGGCACATAACCTTTGCTTGAGCCTTCCTGTAACCTAACCCAACCACCCCGAGGCGACACCGGGCAGAAGGATCCCTGACGTCCGATCTAATGGCCTCAAAAACTGATCCTCATGAACGGGTAATCGCTGGGTCGGCATTCTCAGACGCTTCCACCTTTCACATCAACTATTTTCAAAGGCCAAAAAGGAGATCATTCAAGTTCTTGGAGTGTTTTTGTAGGTTCATGGTACAGAAGGGTCAGTATACCACCAAGGCCATAAAACTACCCCTGGAAATGCCCCGAACTCATATAAAGGCTTTGTCAAATGTTTAAGAATATGGCCCTTCACTCACTCTCCTTTTTTTAATGATCGGGGTAACATTGGCTCTTTTCCACGCAGGAGGAGGAGGATTAAGAGGACGGGAACACAAACTTGCTGACGTTTACTTCCATCGGAGAACCCTTCGGCGGCCCTAACGAGCTGTGTTCCATCCCGCCCGCCTCGTTCCCTCTCCTAATCGTCCCCTTACCGCCCCTTTCCCAACAACCCCGCTTCTCTTTTTCCCTTCCTTAACTCTCCTTTTCTTTCTTCCCCCTTTTTTTTTCCCCTTTCCTTTCTTCCCTTCCTCAACTCCCCTTCTCTTTCTTCCCTTCCCTTTTTTCCCCTTTCCTTTCTCCTTTTTCCGTTCTCTCCTTTCAATTCTTTCTCCTTCCCTCTCTTCCCTTCCCTTTCTCCCCTTCCTCACCTCCGATTCCCTTTCACCTCTTCCACAACGCCCCTTTCCTTTCTCTTCTCTATCTCCCCTTCCTTCCCTCTCCATCACCTTCACTATCATTTTCTTATCGTGTTCTTCGTTATTTCCTCTCTTTCTTTTTATTCTGTTCCTTCTTTTCTTCTCCTATTCGTTCTTTATTACATTATCGGGTTCATCTGTCTCTCCCTTCTTTCCTTTTTTCCTTCTTCTATCTCTCCCTCTTTCTGTCCTTATCCTATTCCTCTATATCTCTTGCTTCCTTTCCTTATCTTTTTCCTTCATTTTTCCTCCCCTTTGATTCCTTTTCATTCCTTTCTTCCTCGCCTGGTTCTCGTCCCCCTTCCCTTCCTTTTATTTTCTCCCTTCTATCCTATACTCCAGTCCCTTCCCTTCAAGTCCTTCCCTTCTTCCAATCCTTCCTAATTACTTTTTCCTGCCTGTTCCCTTCCCTATTCATCTCATCTTCAACCTCATATAATTTCCTCCGTTTCTTTATTCCCCTCTCTATTCCCTTCCCCTAACCGTTCCCTTTTGATCTTCCTCTTCCTCTCCATCATCCCCCCTCCTCCCCACCATCACCTCCCCTTCCCCTCCCTTCCTAATACACCTCCCGCCAAAAAGTCTCCTGAAGGGCTTCCAAAACATGTCTTCCGCGTCTAAAACTCTGATTTCTTCGATAAATATTTTTTTTCGGTGAAGTTTTGCTACTTAAGATTCAGCCGCGAGCAGGAAGCATCGCGTTGAGAGGTACTCCGGGGCGCCAGCAAGACTAGGGAGGAGCTCACGCGTGACTGGAACACTGAAAACAGCCTTGAGTCGGCCCACTAATTGAGCGTTCGAGGGGAAGAGGTTTCGAACGCATGTGGTGAACGCCAAGGGTTTTTGCACACCATGGAAGCAGCTCAAGGGCAAAAAAAAAGGAACAAAAAAGGCCGCTAATCACTTCACCTGTAAAAGAAGCTGCAAGATTTCGTTCATCCGCAGGCAGCTTATGTTCTAACGTTCTGGGTGTGAATTTAAACCGAAAAAGAAGACACGTAAAAACTCTCTTGATCTCGTGAAAAATATCCGGTTCTTCTATGGCAAGTGCAGCAACGATTTCTTCAGCCTCCTTGATGAGTATTTATGAGGGAAATTGGACAGCTTGCCGGGCCTGCCTGGGGAGGGAAGACGGCTGTAAAATATTATAATTTGCGTGTAGAGCGCATGAAATAGTCTTGCCGGCCTTACCCAAGTGGGGAAAATGATTTTACGCTTGGAGGGAGAGAGAGAGAGAGAGAGAGAGAGAGAGAGAGAGAGAGAGAGAGAACACAACATTCTGCTCCTGAGACATGCGCCAAAGTATTTCGTTCAAGCAGAGATGTTCCTGGACACACACACACACACACACACACACACACACACACACACACACACACACACATATAGTAACATGACTTCTTCGTTGGATTAGCCGTTTGTTTCTTCAATAAACTAAATATGTATACTGCAGGAACGCTACATGATTTTACTCTGCGAGATGAGGATTGGGATGCTGAGATAAGAGATGCTGGGAAAGGGGAAGGAAGACTGGGAGGAAGAGGGAGGGAAGGGAAGGAAGGGAGAGAGAAGAAAGGGAAGGAAGAGGGGAAGAGGGAGGGAAGGGAAGGAAGAAGAGTAGGAAGAGACGGAGAAAAGGGAAGGAAAATAAGAAATGAGTGTTACCTTGAAATACAAGTCGAGATGAAGCTGGTGATGGAATATTTGCTAAGCTTAAGAACTGTCTCGTTACTTAATAGATATAGAATTGCATGTAGGATGGGACACAAAACAACTTGCAAACACTTAAACTTACTACCTTCAAGAAATGCGAAAGGAATGTCATATTGCCGCTGTTTTAAGAAGACCGAAAGATGAAGCACAAAAGGAACCGGCAAAATCACGAAGCTAAATTAAAGAAAATTTAAATTGTGCGTAGCGTTGCCTGATGAAAAATCGTATGAGCTTGAATTTTCGTCGTTATTAAAGACTGCCGAGAACGTGGTGGCTCTCTCATCTCTCTAAGTAGTGGTGGTGATGAGATGGTGTTGGTGGTGGTAGTGGTGGTGGTGATGGGCTTAGAGAAGGAGTAGGAGGAGGAAGAGGAGAATTGATGTTATTAGTTGTTGATGTTTTTGGTGGTGGTGGTGGTGGTGGTGGTGATGGGCTTAGAGAAGGAGGAAGAGGAGAATCTATGTTATTAGTTGTTGATGTTTTTGGTGGAGGTGGTGATGGTAGTGATGGGCTTAGAGAAGGAGTAGGAGGAGGAGGAGGAAGAGGAGAATTGATGTTATTAATTGTTGATGTTTTTGGTGGTGGTGGTGGTGGTGGTGATGGGCTTAGAGAAGGGGTAGGAGGAGGAGGAAGAGGAGAATCTATATTATTAGTTGTTGATGTTTTTGGTGGAGGTGGTGATGGTAGGAGAAGAGATGGAGGAAAAAAAGTAATGATGATGGAGGGGGAATAGAAGAGAAAGGAATAGGTGAGTTATGGAAATGGTGATGGTTGACTTAGTTTTGGTAGTGGAGGTGTTGATGGTAATATAGATAGTGGCGGTGGTGACGGTGGTGGCTGCCTCAACCTCCATCAACCCTCAATTACTCTATTTTCCCATTGCCAAACGCGAGTGACTTTTCTCCTTCCCCATCACGAGATTGAGGGTCTGTAGGCGAGGCTTTACCTTGTATAGACACTAATGAACGCCGGAACACCTGTGGGCGGGGAAGACTTAGACAGAGAGAAGGGACAAGTAGGAAAGGGAAGTGAGGGAGAGAGAAAAGAAAGGGAAAGAAACTATAATAAGAAAATAGGAAGGAGGGAAAGGAAGGGACAGGTAAGAGAAGGCAGATAGAGAGAGAGAATGAAAGAAAAAAAAAAGAAAGACTGGAGTGAGTGAGAGAATACGTGAAATAGCCTTAGATATTTAAACCTGGCAAAATTGTACCCTAGAGTTATACACCAGAGAGAGATTGGTAGCGAGTTCCAATGCACACAACAGTATATTATTTTTGGCATTGTTGGAATTTCATCAATTAGTGAAGGCGGAAAGCTCGGGGGACGAAAAAATAATTAAGTCAATATTCTTGGGAAGGCGAGACAAATATTACTAACGAGTTCACTTGCTTCTTCTGCTGCTTTCCTCCTCCTCCTCCTCTTCTTCTTTTCCTTCTGTTTCTTATGCTTCTTCTTCTTCTTCTTCTTCTTCTTCTTCTTCTTCGCCAGTGGTTCTTTCTTTCCTCCTCCTCTTCTTCTTCTTTTCCTTCTGTTTCTTCTGCTTCTTCTTCTTCTTCTTCTTCACCAGTGGTTCTTTCTTTCCTCCTCCTCTTCTTCTTCTTTTCCTTCTGTTTCTTCTGCTTCTTCTTCTTTTCGATATATTTTCTTCTTCTTCTTCTTCTTCTTCTTCTTCTTCTTCTTCTTCTTCAACAGTGGTTCTTTCTTTCTTGCTCCTGTTCTTCTTTTCGATATATTTTCTTCTTCTTTTTCTTCTTCTTCTTCTTCTTCTTCTTCACCAGCTGTTTCTTTCTTTCTTGCTCTCGTTCTTCTTTTCGATATATTTCTTTTTTCTTTTTTCTTGTTCTTGTTTTTATTAATATTATCATCTCTTTTACTTTTCTTTTTCTCTTTATTCTTATTCCCTTTTTTTCTTTCGCCTTTCGCTGCTTCTTGTTCTTGTTCTTTTCTTCTTTATTTTCGCTTTGCTTCATTCCTCTCGTTTCATATTTCTCGTATCTCATTTATTCTCTCTCTCTCTCTCTCTCTCTCTCTCTCTCTCTCTCTCTCTCTCTCTCTCTCTCTCTCTCTCTCTCTCTCTCTCTCCACTTTTAATTTCCTCCCTCACTCTCGCCTTTCCTTTTTCCCCATCAAATCTTCCACTTTTATCGCTTATTTCAATTTTATCTTCCTCTATATCTATCCCTTTATTCGCTTCCATTTACTGCACTTTTCTCTCTCTCTCTCTCTCTCTCTCTCTCTCTCTCTCTCTCTCTCTCTCTCTCTCTCTCTCTCTCTCTCTCTCTCTCTCTCTCTCTCTCTCTCTCTCTCTCTCTCTCTCTCTCTCTCTCTCTACATCCTCTTTTGTCTCTCCCTCTCCATCCCTTTCTCTTTTCCTCTTCTCCTTCCCTCTCTCTCTCTCGACTTGCCATGTTTGTCTCTCTTCATTTTTTTCCCTCCTCCTCTTACCCATCTCACGGTATTAATTTCCTCCGTTGCTCTATTACGACTATGGCAAAAACAACCTCCTACGCTGTGCCTGTCTATTAATAAATACTCCTACAATACGTTTCATCCTTAAAAAAAAGAATGGAAATGGAACAAACAGCCGAAGGGGTTGTGAAATTCCGTTCGTGGGTTGTTTTGATGCTGAGATGCGTCCTATTCTCAGGGGCTTTCAGATCTCACAACACACACTTCCCAAGGCCACACAGAAGATCAGTCAGGTTCTTTTGAGTGCTATCACGTTCATGGTGCAGAAGAAGCTTTGCCATACTACCACTAGGCTCCTAAAACTACCCACGGAAATAATAACATAACCTTGTATTCTCAGGCGCTTTCAGATCTCACAACACACACTTCCCAAGGCCACACAGAAGATCAGTCAGGTTCTTTTGAGTGTTATCACGTTCATGGTGCAGAAGAAGCCTTGTCACACTACCACTAGGCTCCTAAAACTACCCACGGAAATAATAGCATAACCTTACTTGTATTCCCAGGCGCTTTCAGATCTCACAACACACATTTCCCAAGGCCACAAAGATCATTCGGGTTCTTATGAGTGTTATCACGTTCATGGTGCAGAAGCCTTGTCACACTATCACTAAGCTCCTAAAACTACCCAGAGAAAAAAGTAATACAGCCTCTACCTGAGCATAAGTACGCCAGCAAGAGACGCCTTCACAGAGATAGTTCGCGAAGCCGCCCGCCCTACCACCGCCGCCGCCTCCGTCAGCGCCGCGCCCGAGAGCCAAGCGCTGTCAGTACTCATTAAAGACTCGTTAACACAGTAATGGTTGAGAGGTGACGTTCGCTTATTGCTTCCCGCTGCCCTGGCGCAATCTCTCTCTCCCTCCCTCTCTGTCTGTCTGTGTGTCTCTCTCTCTCTCTCTCTCTCTCTCTCTCTCTCTCTCTCTCTCTCTCTCTCTCTCTCTCTCTCTCTCTCTCTCTCTCTCTCTCTCTCTCTCTCTCTCTCTCTCTCTCTCTCTCTCTCTCTCTTGTTGTGGATATCGCGCTAACCTGTTTAAAAGGTCAGGCAGGTCAGTACCACGCGGGTCAAAGGTCACGGTGGAAGAGAGAGAGAGAGAGAGAGAGAGAATTGTCGCAGCGTTCTTATCTTCTTTAATGTCAACCTGCGACCCCTGTTTTTTTTTATGGCCTGTTCCTGTTATTTCCATTATTATTTTACCTATTATGACTATTACCACTATTATGACTATTTGTACACCGGTTAGTAATGAAAGAAAACGTCACGCTGTCTCCCCTAGTCAATGTTATCACTGAAAACGTAAAGGGAAATAAGGAGATTGAACGAAGAAGAAGGAAGAGAAGAAGAAGATAAAGAAGCAGAAACAACACACTACCTCTTTGGTCAACTCGGGGTAGTAATAAGAAGCAGGTCACGCTGTAATAAATCAATAATAAGTGAGTCCCTTGCCATTTCTTTAATACTCAACATCGCTGCTACTGCCCTACAGAACATATTAACCGTCAATGCTATACGTTAACCCTCGAGTGCAAGGTTCCTTCAGGTGACTTCCCTTCCCTTCCCTCCCCGGCCCGGCCTCGCTTATTAGATCCCTTCCCGCGTAGTTCAGCCCGCCGCGCCGCCACGCCTCAGGGCACTTCTCGGGGTGATGGGGACGCTGCGGCTTCAAAGGTCTCGTTGTTTATCAGCGGCTCACAAAGGAATTAAATAAGCGTGTGTGGAGCGGCGGGTTGTGGGGCTTTGTTTGATGATTTTGTTTGTTTGTTGATGGGTTTTACTTCTCTGTCGTGTTTTTGTAGTGAATTTGAGAAGCGTGTGTGAGGGTTGAGTGATGGTTTGTGAGTGTTGGGTTTGTAGGTTATAGAATAGTCCACCTTCCTATCGCTCTGTGAATGAAATAAAGGTGTGTAGAGCGTTGTTATGATTCCTATTGGTTTGATTTTGTGGTTTGTTGATGGGTTTTACTTCCCTGTCGTGTATTTTAGTGAATTTGAGAAGAGTGTAAGGACTGAGTGATGGTTTGTGAGTGTTGGGTTTGTAGTTTATAGAATTCTCCACTTTTCTAACGCTCTGTGAATGAAATAAAGATGTGTAGAGCGTTGTTATGATTTCTGATGGTTTGGTATTGTGGTTTGGTCAATTGAAATGCAGACCTTACTCTTTGTTTTCGTCTTTTTGTTGCCGTGGAAATTACAATGGATATGACAAGTATGTATATAAGTATGTGTATATATGACAGATATTAATACGAACTTTATTAATATCACATAGTTTGGGTATGAAAATTATGTATTATTGAGTGTATAGGACAAGTTTTAGAACGACCTCTATAATTTTCACATATTTTGGGTTTGGTTATGAAAATCCTGTATGTATGTGTGTATAGGACAAGTATTAAGAGGACCTCTATAATTTTCACATATTTTGGGTTTGGTTATGAAAATCCTATATATATGAGTGTATAGGACAAGTATTAATAGGACCTCTATAATTTTCACATATTTTGGGCTTGGTTATGAAAATCCTGTATATATGTGTGTATAGGACAAGTATTAAGAGGACCTCTATAATTTTCACATATTTTGGGTTTGGTTATGAAAATCCTATATATATGTGAGTGTATGGGACAAGTATTAGTACGACCTCTATAATTTTCACCTAGCTTGGGTTTGGTTATGAAAATTCTGTATATAAGTGTGTATAGTATTGAAAGAAAACGTCATGCTGTCTCCCTTAGTTAATGTTATCACTTAAAACGTAAAGGGAAATAAGGAGATTGAACGAAGAAGAAGGAAGAGAAGATAATGAAACACAAACAACACACTGCCTCGTTAGTCAACTCGGGGTAGTATTAAAAAGAATCTCACGCTGTAATAAATCAGTGATAAGTCAGTAAAAATTAAGAAATAATAAATAATAAGTAATGAAAAACGTCCTTCCTGATAACATGACCGACCCTTGTTAGTTTCACGTAGTTTAAGTTTGTCGTCTATATAATAAATACCTGCCTTCTAGTCCCCTAATATTACGAATTCTTTTTCCTCTTCCTCTTCCCCACGTCAAAGGAGGCAGGCAGCTCAAGGGTTAAAACTTTATTCCCTGTCCCTTTGTACTGCCGCCGCGCCCTTTCTCGTTCCCCTTCCTTCCTTCCCTGCCCTATGTGTCCCTCCTCCCTTCCCTTCCCTTCCCCTACATTATGTCTCTCTTCCTCATCCCCTCCCCTTCCCTTCCCTTCTCTTCCCCTACATTATGTCTCTCTCCCTCTTCCCCTCTTCTCTGCCTTATGTCTCCCTCTTCCCTTCCCTTCCCTTCCCTTCCCTTCCCCTACATTATGTCTCTCTCCCTCTTACCCTCCCCTTCTCTGCCTTACGTCTCCCTCTTCCCTTCCCTTCCCTTCCCCTACATTATGTCTCTCTCCCTCTTACCCTCCCCTTCTCTGCCTTACGTCTCCCTCTTCCCTTCCCTTCCCTTCCCTTCCCTTCCCCTACATTATGTCTCTCTTCTCTCCTCCCCTCCCCTTCTCTGCTTAACGTCTCCCTTCTTCCTTCCGCTTCCATTCCCTTCCCTTCCCCTCTGTCTGTCCCTTTCACGATATTCTTTCTCTTTCAACATTTATATTAAGGCAGAAAAATTTTGTACTAGCCCTAAATCGTACTTTGTATTTAAAATTAAACATGTAGACTAGCTAGCATTATGTATATCAACTATTTTCTTCCTTATGTCCATCTTTTTTCATGATATTCTCCCCATCTTTCGCACTTTCAACATTTATATTAAGACTGAAAATATTAATACTATCCATTTTCATATTTTCTGTGACGTATTTACTATATTTGTAGATGTAGACTAATTAGCATGGTATATATGCTCTATTTTTATCTATTAGATATCTTGTGTATAAATCATCAAAACATACATCTATTTTTATATAGTAAAGGAAGCAGCTCAAGGGCTAAAATAAATGAGAAAAGAAAAAAGAGCTCGCTGATTACTGTTCCTATAGGAGAGAGTATTGATGAGTGGCCGAAAGAGAGGTTGCGGATAGGGAGGGAAGGGAAGGAGGGTATTATACATTCAAAGACAATATTCGTCTTGTATCTACTCCCCTTCAAGGCAGCAACGCATTTAAATTAATTTGTACAGCATTTTCCCGACCAGGCAATGTTGAAAAGACACAAAGACAGAAAGGTTGATAGATAGATAAAGGGAATGAGAGAGAGAGAGAGAGAGAGAGAGAGAAAAAAAAAACATGAATTAAACACACACACACACACACACACACACACACACCACCCCAAAGGCTTAACTAAGAGGGTTTAAAAATAAAATTATCCCAACATGTAATACGAGAGAGAGAGAGCAAATTATGATCCAGGTGTTGTTTCTCATCTTCTAAAAACAAGGAACCGCACAAAACAAATATCAAAGGGAAATGTTTAAGGGGGAGTTGAGAAGAGAAAGACAGGAGGAGGAGGAGGAGGAGGAGGGTAAAGAGGAGACGAGAAAGAAGAGGATGAGTTGGACAAATACGTAGATGGATAGAAAATGAGAAATAGAGAAAGGAAGAACAAAGGAGAGAGAGAGAGAGAGAGAGAGAGAGACACACACACACACACACACACACACACACACACACACACACACAGGCACATGATCCTCCCCCCCTCACACACACATACACCCCTCCACCCCCCACCCCCACCCCTCCACACACACACATATATATACAAAAGGAAACACATAAAAATGGAAGGGAGGAGGGAGAGGTAGACAGGAGGGAAGGGAGAGTCGAGAGCCAGTCTTAAAACAATTTGCGGTCGAGTGTTTGTTGTGTTTCTTGCGTTGTCTGTCTCGTGAAGCGGCGGTCGTCCAGCTGGAAAGGAGAATTGCCCGAGGCCCCAAAACTAATGTTATTTAGAGCCCAAAGAAAGGACAGCTGTTATCATTGTCGTGGCGGGAGCTAATGTGTTTTTGTGTGTCTTTTCTTGCCCGGGGCTTGTGAACGTGAAGATGAATTACGGGTTTATTAAAGGCCATGTGGTGAGAGAGAGAGAGAGAGAGAGAGAGATTTACGCAGAAAAACTTATATATCCCTAGAAGTGGGTTTGGCATCGCTGGTTCCAATGAGCTAACTCTTAGGGGAGACTGAGATCAAAGCGGCGATGAAATTCAATTCTCCATACACTAAGAGTGGACCATTTAGAGAGAGAGTAAAGTAGGAAGGAAAGTAAAATAAGAGAAAACTGTACACAGAGAGAGAGAGGTTAGGGGGGGTAGGGTAAGGTCTGTGCATGCAGGTGACGAGCTATTGTTGCTTCTGAAGGTCTAAGTTCAAGTATTGAGCAGCGGACACAGGCAGACTCAGTACGTTCATGGGAGGGGCTTCTTCTTCCCTTCCTTGCTTGCTTGCTTGCTTGTTCTTTACTTTTTTCTCTTTTTTTATTTGTTTTTATTAGTGACTTTCTCCTCGTTTCTCGTTGTTATTTCTCCTTGTATTTCTCTTGTATATCCTCAGCTTCATGTGTCTCTCTTTTATTTATTTCCAGTATCTTACTCCTTATATCTCTCATTGATAGTTTCTGGCGTTGTACTAGTTTGTTTAAGCCTGTTTCCTATTTTTTTCATATACTTTTCTTCTTTTTAATTCTTTATACTCACAGCCTCTACACTGTTCATCGTTTACAGGCATATTTTTAGCTGATGTATTTTTTTTTTCCATATATTTTTTTTTCAACGTTTTTCGCTTCAGTTGCCCTTTTTCTTTTTTTTTCGCTCAGCTCCATTTTTTACTTAATTTTTTTTTTTTTTTTTTTTTTTTTTTTTTTTTTTTTTTTGCCTCCCCGCTGGCCCCGCTTTGTTTCTGACGGTCTAGTTTTTCTTTACTCTCTCTCTCTCTCTCTCTCTCTCTCTCTCTCTCTCTCTCTCTCTCTCTCTCTCTCTCTCTCTCTCTCTCTCTCTCTCTCTCTCTCTCTCTCTCTCTCTCTCTCTCTCTCTCTCTCTCTCTCTCTCTCTCTCTCTCTCTCGGCCATTTGTTTGCTGTAATATTTCCATTGTAAAAGATTGTCGGATTCTCGTTGTTGTTCCCTTTTGTCTGGCCTTCAGTTTTCAGCCATTTTCACAGGCAAGGGTTTGTGTGTTGGTTGTATGGAGTATATTGGAAATTAAATTGTATGTGCTTGTGTATGTGTGTGTGGGGGGGGGGGGGGGTTGTAGGGGGGTGTTGGGTTTGTCTGAGTGTGTGTGTGTGTGTGTGTGTGTGTGTGTGTGTGTGGGTGGGTGGTTGTAGGAGTGTGTATGTGTGTGTGTGTGTGTGTGTTTGTTGGTTTGAGTGAGAGAGAGAGAGAGAGAGAGAGAGAGAGAGAGAGAGAGAGAGAGAGAAGCTGTTTTGGTACTCGTATATTAACCTTTTTCATTGTTTTTATCTCTATTTTCACTACCATCACCTCCACCATCACTACCACCACTCCTCTACTCCTCCACTACCACCACCACCACCAACACCATCAGCACTCGGTCGGAATATCTCGATTATCTCCGAGGCGAGGGAATATCCGATTATTGAAGGGAAGTATTGGCTGCCCGCGTGCCTGGCTGCTGCTGACGGCCTGTTCGGGGTCTTACTGACGTCACCACTTAGAAAACCTCATCCACCAGCCCGCGACAAGGCAGTATTTCGTCCATCCCTTTCCCTCACTCTCCTCAGTTCATCTCTTCATCTCCTCAGCTTCTCCTTCATCCCTTCCCATCCAAAGTCATAAGCTTCAATTCTTTATCCCAGCATCCCTCGTCCGACCCTCTCTGCTTTTTATCCTTTTCGTCTTCTTCAGTTCATCTCCTTCATCTTCTCTATATCCTAAGTCACCATCTATAAATCCCTTCCCTTCAATTCTTTATCCCAGCTCCCTTCGTCCCTCCCTTTCTGCTTTCTATCCTTTACGTCTTCTTCAGTTCATCTCCTTCATCTTCTCTATATCCTAAGTCACCATCTATAAATCCCTTCTCTTCCCTTCCCTTCCCTTCAATTCTTTATCCCAGCATCCCTCGTCCCTCCCTTTCTGCTTTCTATCCATTTCGTCTTCTTCAGTTCATCTCCTTCATCTTCTCTATATCCTAAGTCACCATCTATAAATCCCTTCCTGTCTAAAATCATCATCCAGAATCTTTATCCCAGCATCCCTCACTAGAACAATATTTCCTCTCTCCCTCTCTGTTTAGGTCTTCCTCTTTGTTCTTCTTAGTTCATCTTCTTTTCTCAACTTCTTCACTCTTTCCTATACAATGTTATCATCTAGACTTCATCCCGGCTTTTCTTAAGACTTGATTTTTTCTCTTCCTTTTCAGGTTCTCTTTTTCTTCCTCCTCCGCTCACCTCCTTATCTCTTTTAGCTCCTTAATCTCTTCCTGTGAAACGTCATAATCTAGAATCCATTATCCCGGCATCTTGAATTATTGCTATATTTGTTTTCTTTATTTTTGCAGCTTCTTTTTTTTTCCTCCTCAGTTAATCTCCTCCTCTCCTTCCCGGCATCTTGAATTATAGCTGTATTTGTTTTCTTTATTTTTGCATTTTCCTTTTTTTTCCTCCTCAGTTAATCTCCTCCTCTCCTTCCCGGCATCTTGAATTATTGCTATATTTGTTTTCTTTATTTTTGCATTTTCCTTTTTTTTTTTCCTCCTCAGTTGATCTCCTCCTCTCTTTTGCTCTTACATCGCTTTCTCTTCAATCCTCCAATCAGCTCTTTATCGACGTAGGATATATATATTTTTTCCTATCTTATGTCTTTTCTCCTTTCCATTTCTTCTGATTCTGCTCATTCTTCTAACTCTTGTTCTTATTATTCTTTACAACGAGACTATTATCTTTCTTTCCTCTTCAATTCCTCCTTTTCTGCCTAAGACGCGATTCCCTTCCCTTCTTAAACAGCTTTTTTTTTCTCGTCCTCAGCTTTTCCATCCCCCCCGTGTCCCTCACTAAGACTATTTTATCCTTATTTTCACGCTAATCCTTCTCAGCCTCAGTTTCTCATCCGCTGCGTAAAATATATATTTCCATTACGGCCAAGCAAGCGGTCAATCTTTCCTCCTAGCTTAAATTCCTCTCTCTCCCCTTCTCAGCACATTCTTTCTTTCGTAATTCTCTGTTCAATTGTTTCTTCATCTCCAGCATCTCGACCTAAAACTATCCTTCTCAGTCTCAGTTTCCAGGTCTACCCTCCTACCTTAAATTTCTCTCTCTCCTCTTCTCAGCCCATTCTTTCTTTCCTAATTCTCTATTCAATTATTTCATCTTCAGCGTCGCTCGTTCTAAAACTATATTCGTTTAATTCCTCCTCATTTCCCTTATTCCTTCCTTCCTTCTTTTCTGCCTAAAATTATATCCCTTTCCTCCCCTTCTCAGCTCCTCCTTTATCCTTTCCAGTTCACTGTTTCCTTGCTCGGCTTTGGGATTTTCTCGTTTTGTCTTTTTTTCCTCAATTTATTATCGCTTTCCGTCTTTGCATTCTTTCCTTCACTGCCAATATCCGTGTTCCTTTTCCTCCTTGTTTCTTCCTTCACTTTTGCCTTCCTTCGGTTTTCTAATAGCATCTTTATCCTCGTTTTCCTTTCCATTATCCTCAATTTATCTTTGCCTTCCTTCTATCCATTCCTTCCTTCACTCCCTAAATCTGTGTTTCTCTCCCTCCAGGTTTCTTCCTTCACTTCCTCCTTCCTTCGATTCTCCCTTATCATCTTCTTCATATTTTCCATTATCCTCATTCAGTTTCATCTTTTTCGCCTCAGCTATCTTCGCCTTCTTTCTATATATTATTTCTATATATTTTTTCCTCCTCCACCACTTCCTCTTCCTTTATCCTCCTGTTCCTCTCCATTCATACCTACAACTTTTAAGCCTCAGGTAACGTATACGACGAGAGGTAAACTGCACTTATTGGAAACGTTCTGTATAGCACCGTACAGTAGAATTTCAATACAGATTAATATTTTCCGTTATTTCACCTTCCGCCAATTCCACTCCTCTCAGCTCCTCTCCACCTGCTCCTCCTCATTCACACCTGCAGCTTCTAGGTCTCAGGTAACTTGCAACTTAGTCAGGCAAAAGGAAAAACACTTCCCGAGGACCTATCGAGTGGCTTTCATCTCCACTCTTGGTTCGCGCGGGAGAGCAGGCTGAGAGTGGCGGCCGGGGCACCACGCATCAAACCTCTTTTGTGTTACGAGTGAGTGTGATGATGATACTACTCATACTAATACCAATACTGTATACCCTTACGATCACATGTATTTTTATCAGCACCACCTTCAACGTTCTTTCAACATCTTTATGCATTTTCTTGCTGTTGACGCGTGTAAGGATCTTAAACTCGTCCTCCAAGATGTGTCCGCTTTTCTTGGTTCGAGTGAAGCTTCAGGTTCCTCGCATTCACCGCCTCGCAAGATCGTCACTTAACTTCAGTAATGGGTCGCTGATTTAACCTGTGCTGAAAGATGTCACAGTTCTATTGTAAAGCTACTTTTTGTTGATTTTTCCCCATGAATTTGTGTTGTATTTGTCTGTGTTAGTCAAGTAGTAGATGAGTAAATAGATAGATAACTAGATACGGTAGATAGATGAGTCGTAGAGAGATAGATGGGCTGGCAGACACATTAAAAGAGGTATCGTTTGTCACGGTAGTAATTTACATCCATGGTCATAAATATATTACACGCAAACAGAAGTATAAACAAACCGGGTAATAAAAGCATTTCAGTATACTTTTTGTAGCTTCACGGAACTAACGTACATGATTATGTCGTCGTTCTCGTGTCATTCGCAACACAAACAAACATGTCAGCCTGAATGTATTGCCATGAATATTTACCTTTGAATATATGGAGAGGATTATCAACGCCTATGTACCTATGTTTGTTTTTTCACGAGAATAACTTCACCCCTCCATCATTATCGTATAGCACAAGCATAAACAAACGTGTTAACCCTAATACATTACCAGGAGGATATAGCTTGCATTATAGAGCCTTCGGAAAGCCAATATGTTTTGTGTTGTTCCACGGAGTAACCAAAACCGTCTATCGTCATCGTATCAGCCAAACACACACACGCGCGTCCGCCTCAACATATTGCCGGGAAACAAACCTTCCATCGCAGAGGCTTAGCAACCCCCGTGTGTTTTCCGGCCCATTTCCCGGAGCCCTGAGACGCGCCTCGTGTGTGCCGCTGACAGGGCACGGCCGCCGCTTAGCCCCCTCGGCCTTACTCAGCCTAACCTGACCCGCTCACTCCTTCCTGCCCGGCCTCTTGCGCCTGCCAAGTGCGTGTTCCTACTCCGGTGACCTCCTGTGTTTTGGGGGTTAAACGAGACAGACGATAGAGAAGAACGAGACGTATTAATAATGTGAATTTAAACTGAAAGGTGTATTGAAAGAGAAAAGGTAAAAACAAGCATGATCATTCGTATTCCTTTCTCATTAATAAGGCAAATGTAAAGTTTAGTGTGTATTGAGAGAAATAATATGAAAAAAACACCGCATTAGCATCTGTTTTGTCTTCTAATTAATAACGCGTATATAAACTATCATTTATGTAGAAAGAAAAAATGAGAAATAAAACGGCGCATTGTCATTTGTTTTCACTTCTCTAACAACACAAAAATAACCTGTACTCCATGTGGAAAGAAAAAGTTCAATATCAACACACCGCATTGTCATGTTTTCTCCTCTCAGGTAAGCCAGCAAGAATATCAAGTGTAGTATAGATAGAGAAAAGGAGTGAAAAATAAAACAGAGCATTACCATCTATTTCCCTTCTCCTCTAGGTAAGCCAACACGAATATTAAATTAAGTCATAAACATAATGAATGCGAAACTAAAACACAACATTATCATCTGTTTTCTCTCGTCCTGCAGGTAAGCCACACAACGCGAGGTGCATCACGCGAGGGTCCAGCACGGTAAGGAAGCTCCGAGTGGTGCCGTGTGAGGGGGGCGGCTTGAACGGCCCGGCTTCCTCCCCCCCCAGCCGGAGACGCAGCCGGCGCCGAGGCATCCATCCAGAGGTAATTCCCGGCTGTGTTTTATAGCCGCTGAGGCCCCGCTTGTCCCCCCTGACCTTAGGCGGGACGCGAATATTACAGTGACCTGAAAGCCTCTCTCTCCCTCGTTCTCCTTTACTAACCTCTTCACTCGCGCTCCTTTCATCCATCCTCCCTTTTCTCAAGCCATCCCTACCTTCCCCCTATCCCTCCCTCTCTCTTCCATCTTCCTTTTTCTGTTGTCCAACCGTCCCTTCCATTCCCACTTCTCTCTATCCTTTACTTTTCTCATCACTTGCTCTCCCTTCAAGTGTTTATTGTGGCTGTCCCCTGGAGCTCATCTTTCATACTCTCTTTTAAGAGAGAATCTATAGTCCAGGTTGATAGGCGGTCTTCAGGACAGCATGTGGGTTGTCTCAGGCCCTCGGCGGTGACTGAAATATCCCAGCTTTTGGCGGCGGGTGGGACGCACACCAGCGTCCTCCTGGATGCCGGGCCCGCACTTGGATTGCCAAGAGTGGCAGATGAGTGGAACAGGCTTGGCAGTTATGTTGTGAGTGGCAATACGATAGTCACACTCAAAAAAGAGTAGATACTTCATGGATAGTGATGTTAGGTGGGGTTAGGTTCATAGAAGCTGCTTTGTACAGGTCCACCGGCCTCTTGCAGACTCCTTGCGATCTTATGTTCATATGATCTCTCCTTCCCTTTCTCATCCCATCTTTTCCTTCCATCTTCTACCTCTCTCCTTCCACTTCCTTACAGTGGCTCCAGTCCTCTCTCCCTTTCCCCAACCTGACCGACCCTCCCTTCCCTTCCCTCCCCTCCCCTCCCCTGCTCACCCTCTCTTGCCTCCAGCCTGACCCTCTCTTCGCTCTCCTTCCCTTCCCTCTTCACTCCTATCCATCTTCCAGCCAATCTGGTCTTCCCTTTGCTTTCCTTCCTTTCCCTTCCCTCCCTTCTTCACCCATCTCCTCTACAGCCGCTTCTCTTCACACATATTTTAACACTTCCATTGTCTTCCCCTTCTTTCCCCTCCTTCCATTTCCTCCTCTTCCCTTCCTCTCTGCTCCCCGCTTCGCTGCCCTTCAACTCAACCGTGTATTGTGGCCACTTCCCTCCTCCACGCTTCCCTTCACACCTCTGTTTCTCTTATTTCCAGCGGTATTATCCTCATTTTATCTCTTTCACGCTTCCGTACACTTCTTTCCCCTTATTTTTTGCTAAGTTTACCATTGCTTTCAAATTTTGCACCTCTCCACATTTTTTTTCCTTATTTCCTGCTACGTTTGACATTTTTTTCAGTTCTTTCACTTCTTCTTCTCACTACACTTCTTTTTACTCATTCTCTGCAACATTCACTATTTTATCATTTCTTTTACTGTTCCTACACTTTTTTTCCTTTATTGTCAGTCACGTTACCTTGCTTGACCCGCTTCACACTTCATTTGGCACTTCATTTTCTTGTTATTTTTTTCTTTCTTCTTGACCTTCTCCACACTTCCCGCACGCTTCTCGCAACACTTCTCTTCCGTATTTTCAGCCAAGTTCTCCTTTTTTCAATCTCTTATCGCTCTCCGTAACATATATTTTCCTTCCTTTTGGCTGTGTGACGCTTCAATACCATCTCTGTCCCCTTCCTTCACGCTTCTCGCAACACTTCTCTTCTGTATTTTCAGCCAAGTTCTCTTTTTTCAATCTCTTAGTGCTTTCCGTAACATTTATTTTCCTTCCTTTTGGCTGTGTGACGCTTCAATACCATCTCTGTCCCCTTCCTTCACGCTTCTCGCAACACTGTCTTTTCATTTTCCTCCGCGTCACCTTCCTAATCTTCACGTTACACCTCTTTCTTGATTCCAGTTATTTAACCCATTTTTTCACCCCCTCCACACCTCCTTGACTCGCTGTGTTAACTCTTCCTTTCCGTATCTTCAGCCACCGTCAAGGTCACCTCAGGCATCCATTCGTTATTCCTTCTGTATCATTTATTTGGGTTATTTCAGCGAGGCTTCCTTCCCCCGCCTCATCCATCACGCTCACCCCAAAGCTCACTGCTCATTATCTCCCCTTCCTCGCCGCTCCCCAAGTGACCTTCATACCTCACCTCCCCTTCAGCCTTCCTTCTCTCCAATACCTCCCCTTACCAGCCCCTTCAGTCTTCCTCCTCTCAGCCCCTTCAGCGTTCCCCCTCTTCCTTACCTTCCCTTCCCTCAGCCCCTTCATCAGCCCCTTCCTCCTCTCCCTTACGAACGCAAATCCAGTTTTCCTCCTCACTCCCTTGTGTTATAACTAAGCTATTCCTCTCCCTCTCTCCCTCTCCCTCTCTCCATCACCATCACCTCCCTTCCTTTCTTTCTCGCTCTTGCTCTCTCGTCCTCTCTCTTCCATCTTTTTTCATATAATTATTTAGCTTATTTCCTCCTTCCTTCGTCTTTTTCTCCTCATTTATCTCCTGTTTCACCATACAGCTGCTTCCATCCTTTCTTCTACATCCTTCCCCTTTTTCCTTTCTTCCTTCCTTCCTGCCTTCCTTCATTCATCCTTTCATTCCCTCCTTTCTTTCTTCTTCCTTCCTGTTGGTGATGGTGATGAAGGCGGTGAGGTAAGAGTGGAAGAGAAAAGAAGATAGAGAACAAAAAAAAAATGGGGAAAGAAGAAAATACGAGAAGAAAGAGGAGGAGGAGGAGGTGGAGGTGAAAAATGAGTTAGAGAGAAAATGAGATACTGGAAAGATGATAAGAGAGAGAGAGAGAGAGAGAGAGAGAGAGAGAGAGAGAGAGAGAGAGAGAGAGAGAGAGAGAAGCGGTGGAGGAGGGGGGGGGTAAGTGAATAGAGAGTTGGATTCAATTTCCGAGTCGTTTCTATTTTGTTTCTTGCTCAGCATTTTTTATAATCGAAGCTCAAACGGCAAACATTCCGACGCCATTTCTAGGCCAGTGTGTGTGTGCGGGGGGGCTACGATATAAAACTTCAATATTACATCAAAACACTTTTTCCTCTCTCTCTCTCTCTCTCTCTCTCTCTCTCTCTCTCTCTCTCTCTCTCTCTCTCTCTCTCTCTCTCTCTCTCTCTCTCTCTCTCTCTCTCTCTCTCTCTCTCTCTCTCTCTCCGGAAGTTATTGTTTTCCTCCTCGATACAAACTGAATGTGTGTTTCTTTTTCTTTATTTTGTTTTTCTCTTCCCATTGTTGTTGTTGTTGTTGTTTTTAAATAAGTAAACACATAGAAGTTCGTTTCCAGTCTTGTGTCCGTCGCTCATCCAATTACCGCCGCGCTAATGGCTTCATTATACCCTTTGTTCCATAAGAGAGAGAGAGAGAGAGAGAGAGAGAGAGAGAGAATATAAGAAACGGCCATGTGTTGTCATCGTTCCTAGAGAGAGAGATTTAAGAAACAGTGTAATTTGTCTTTGTTGTCACGTTCCTAGAGAGAGAGAGAGAGAGAGAGAGAGAGAGAGAGAGAGAGAATTTAAGAAACGGCCATGTAATTTGTCTTTGTTGTCACGTTCCTAGAGAGAGAGAGAGAGAGAGAGAGAGAGAGAGAGAGAGAGAGAGAGAGAGAGAGAGAGAGAGAGAGAGAGAGAGAGAGAGAACTATATATAAGAAACAGCTACGTCGTTGTCTCCATCGTTATCATTCTTATTGTTATTCCTCTGTTATTTAATTTTAGTCTAGTTATTTTTATTGTTTTATTGCTGTTGTTGTTATTGTCTCCTGTTATCGTAAACCCCCACAAAAAAAAATTCACATCTGAGCAATTATTTTTTTCAACACCTCACTAATCTCATGAGCCTAACGCATCCACAAGGAGAGATTATTATTTTTTATTTTCGGAACAGAAGCATAAAAAACGGATCCTCGTCCCGTGCCAACGAGGGCCAAGTGCCAAGAGGTGGTGCCAACAGGTGTCAGGCAGCTCGTTGACTCTGGCCCCCCCTCTTGCCAGCCCTCCTCCCTCCCACCCTACTCCCCTTTGCCCTGCGCCCTTTAGCCCTTCCTATATACGCTTGTAGCCTTTCCCTTTATTAGCGTTTATGTTCCTTTGTTCCTTCCTTCCTTCCGTCTTTCCTTCCTTCTTTCCTTTCCTCTCCTTCCCTTCCTTTCCTTTTCCTAACCTCCACGCCGCCTCAATCTCTTCCTCTGTTAACACTTACATATTCCCTACTTCCTTCCTTCCTTCCTTCCTTCCTTTCCTTTCCTTCCCTTCCTTTTCCTAACCTCCACACCGCCTTAATCTCTTCCTCTGTTAACACTCACATATTTCCTACTTCCTTCCTTCCTTCCTTCCTTTCCTTCCCTTCCCTTCCCTTCCCTTCCTTTTCCTAACCTCCATACCTCCTTAATCTCTTCCTCTGTTAACACTCACATATTCCCTACTTCCTTCCTTCCTTCCTTTCCTTCCCTTACTTTCCGTTTCCTAACCTCCATTCCTTCTTAATCTCTCTCCTCTGTTAGCACTCACATCTTCATTCCTCCCCTTCCCTTCCTTCTCTACGGCCTCCATGTCTTTCATATACAGGTCACCTTTCTCTATAAACGCTCATATGTTCCTTCCTTCCTTCTCTGCCGCCATAACACCACAATCTCTTCTGTACACTCGCTGTCTTATTCTTTCACACTGGTATTTTCCTTCCCTCGCTTCCCTATCGTCTCACATACTCATATATACTTGCCTCCTCTCTCTGTTAACGCTCAGATATTCCTTCCTTCCCCTGCCGCCCTAACACCACAATATCTTCTATACACTTGCCACGTTTCTCTGTTAACGCTCATATATTCCTTCCTCCCTTTCCTTCCCTCCCTCCCTCCCTTCCCACCTTGCCACCATTCTCTCAACGCTCATATATTCCTTCCTTCCCTTACCACCCCAGCGCCTCAGTCTCTCCTCCACGCTCGCTTACCCTCTCTCTCTCCCTCTCTCTCCTTCCCTCCCCTTCTCCCTCTCCTTTCCTGCACCATTACTTCGCGCCCTTTCACACTATTGAGGCGAGCGGCGAATTTGTACCAACAGCGTCTGGCTACGAGTTGGGTATTATTTATTTTACGCAGTTTGCCTTCCGTGGCGTGAAGGGAGAAAATAAATGTTTAACCCCGCCTCTAAAAAGCCCTCATGAACGTTGCTGGCTGGTAAGAACACCTGAACGTTTGCCTCTTGTGGTGTGGCGGTTAAAGAGAAAGGAGAGTAGAGATTAGATTAAGTGATTATCCGTGTGACTTTCTGTAGTATTTAACGTCTAAAGACATTTGTTTTCGCATCTAAATAGTCCTTATGATCGCTATTTGCAAGTAAAATTACCCCAACTTAACTTTTTGTGTTGTATAGCTCAAGGGAAGTAAGACCAGACTACACGATTGTCTTCTTCGTTACTCCTATTGCTTGTATTCTCCCCTTGAACCGTCCTCGTGATCGCCTCGCACCGGTAACACCCCCTAAAACATCCTTGACTTGGCCCTCCCCTTGCGGCGGTTTAGGAGCGGCGGGCGGCGAGGCGTCTGTCGTCCCATCGAGCGGAAACACAGCGACAGATCATCCCCCGAGCTGACGGCCCTCCTAAAGCCTGCGACGAGGCGGGGTTATGTGTGTGTGTGGGGGGTGGGGGATGGAGGGCTGTGTATGAGGGGGAAGGGAGGGAGGGGAGATGTTGTTGAAGGGGAAGGGGAGAGGTTGTGTATGAGGAAGGAGGGTATATGTGTGGGGGGTAAAGAGAGAAGGTTGTGTGTAAGGTGGGGGGAGTACTGTGTGGGGGTGTGTGTGTGTGTGTGTGTGTGTGTGTGTGTGTGTGTGTGTGTGTGTGCACCGTTGATGACTCATTCCCGTCACGTAGCAAATGGCTATGTCTGTTTGTCTCTTCCTCTCTCTTCTATCTTCTCTTCCTCTCTCTCTCTCTCTCTCTCTCTCTCTCTCTCTCTCTCTCTCTCTCTCTCTCTCTCTCTCTCTCTCTCTCTCTCTCTCTCTCTCTCTCTCTCTCTCTCTCTCTCTCTCTCTCTCTCTCTCTCTCTCTCTCTCTCTCTCTCTCTCTCTCTCTCTCTCTCTCTCATCACCCCTTACGACTCCTTCCCTCCCTTTACTGCCGGCCACATCGCGGGCGACCAAGATGACAGCGAATAAACTTGATTTCCTTTCTTTGTTCTGTATTGTTTCCTTCTCTGCTGTATTGCCTTACAGGACTTGCGGCTTTCTCTGGCACATCCGCCGAGCACTTGCATCCCAAACCCGTTGTCTTATACACGCCATTATACGAGCCACGCCAACGTTTTTCCTTTTTTTTTACGGTTGTCCTATGGCACCGGTAGGCTTTCTGGGTGGGGCCTGATGGTCGGCCACAGATCGTTGTAGCGCGGGCAAGTGTTTATAGTGGCGCCATCTTGCTTGGCTCATGCTGCCCCCCCCGGAGCTCATCTTTGATCATTTTTTTGAGAGAATCTAGAGTCCGGGTTGATAGATGGTCTTCATGATAGCATGTGGGTAGTCTTAGGCCACTCGGCAATGACTGAAAAATTGCCAGCTTGTTTGTCGCAGCGGGCGGAACGCAAACCTGCGTCTTTTTGCATGCCGCGCCAGTACGCTGACCACTCAGCCACTGCCTCCTCTTTATTTAAAATGCAGCCTTCCTCCATTTGTGTTTCCTCCTGCCGACGACTGTCTTCATGAAGGGATTATCAAGACCTATATTTGAATATGATACTCTTCCACTTATCGGTTTTCGGGAGCAAGAACATAGCGGAAGGATTGTTTTTTTTTCTATTCTCTTTTTTTCTCATTCCTTTTGCCCATGAGCGGCCCTCTCTGCTAACAACGGCGTGTATGTTGCAAGCGTACATATTCCGGCCGCACGTTTTGCCCTGTCAATGAAACACTCGCGACAACAACAGTTCCGGGAAGGGATGACAGCGCGACCGACGGCACACACACACACACACCCACACACACACACACACACACACACACACACACACACACACATGTAAGCAAAAACGACAGGCGGCCAGGAACACGTGAAAGCCATATTGTAGTACACAGAAATGTTGAAAGGGGGGAGGGGGGGGCAAGAGAGAGAGAGAGAGAGAGAGAGAGAGAGAGAGAGAGAGAGAGAGAGAGAGAGGCTCGATTACCGCTGCATCACAATAGACATTCAAGCTTTTTGCGTATTCATTCCCTCGTCTTCCTCCTTCTCCTCCTCTTCCTCCTTTTCTTCCTCTTCCTTCTCCTCCTCTTCCTCATCCTCATCCTCATCCTCTTCCTGGTGATATGAACAACTGCATCCTGTATTTCTTGTCCTCCAAATTTACTCTGAGCAGTTATTCCACGAAAAACTAAATGAGTAATGACGGAGAAGGGCGATCAAAGTTGCATCGGTATTGGTGGCGCCACTGTCATTCTTAGGGTCGTATTATGACATTTCGGCGCCCAAGAACACCTATTTGACAAGGCTTTCGTAGGAGCTGTGGGCATTTCCAGGAGTAGTTTTATGACCCTGGTGGTAGTTTGACCCTTCCTCTGTACTATGAACCTGAAGAAACACTCATTAGAACCCAACTGACCCCCTCTTTGACCTTAAGAAATAGCTGATATGAGAACCGAAAGTGTCTTAAAATACCAATCTTAAGACTCCCATCCCAATAGTTTATACTAATACCCAATCCTAAGACTCACATCCCAATAGCTTATACTTATACCCAATCCTAAGACTCACATCCCAATAGTTTATACTTATACCCAATCCTAAGACTCACATCCCAATAGTTTATACTTATACCCAATCCTAAGACTCACATCCCAATAGTTTATACTTATACCCAATCCTTTACAGTCACTCACGCTATGTGGTGTTGAAATAGCTTTAGCGTCTGCAGGGGGAACACAGTATAGGATCAGGACAGTACCAGAGATAACAAGGATCATAACAACAGTGATTTTTTTTATTTATTTGTAGGATCATCACAACCAACACTCATGATACGTCAGCTGGAACTGGAAACACATGGGATCAGAAGAACACTAAAACTACATAGGATCACAACACTAAATAAGTAAGATCAGGGCATGTCTCAAGGATTCTCGCATAAAAGTAACCATACAGACTTCAATTCCTTGTCTAGTTATCGATCACCTCCCCCCGTCATACACACAGGCACACACGCACACACACACACACACACACACATTGCCGGGGCCGAGGAAGCGTGGGAATCTGCCAATACCTGTGCTGCTTGCCACACGTGTAATCAGCTGCCTGTCAGGTGGCGGCGCAGCGTCCCGCATCTTTGCTCAAACGATGCTCGGCGTGGGTGCGAGGCGAGGCGTGGGCGGCGGGATGCATTCGGGGAAGCGATGTTGGCGGAGGCGAGAAATTCATGGATCAGGGAACAGAAATAGATAAGAAGATAGACAGAACGGCTATAGCGAAAATAAATAGATGTGTACTCGTGAATAGACAAAAAAAGATAGGGAAGAGAAATAGATAAGTAGATAGACAGAAAAAGTAATAGCAAAGAAAAATAGATATCTACTCGTGGATAGACAGAAAAAGAGACAGGGAAGAGAAATAGCTGCGTAGATAGACAGAAAAAAAGATTGAGAAGAGATTTTGATGCGTAGATAGACAGTAAGAGAGATCCCCAGCCAAACAGACAGATAGTAACATTGGCAGCCCAAGAGAAAGAGAGATAGACACACAGAGATACACAGGTAAACGCAGATTGACGACAGGCAGAGAGAAATACGGAGAAATACATGAATCAAAGAGAGAGAGAGAGAGAGAGAGAGAGAGAGAGAGAGAGAGAGAGAGAGAGAGAGAGAGAGAGAGAGAGAGAATATTAGACAGGGACAGTCAGACAAAAACGGACATACTGAGAGATAAATAGCCATAATAAATCAGACAAACAGACAGTAACAGAGATAGGCAGACAGAAATAGATATCAAGACACTCACCTACAGATAGCCACGGATATGGACAGGCAGAAAAACAGAAGATTGGTTGG
The DNA here is from genome assembly GCF_024679095.1 of Eriocheir sinensis. NCBI lineage: Eukaryota > Metazoa > Arthropoda > Malacostraca > Decapoda > Varunidae > Eriocheir > Eriocheir sinensis. The sequence continues at coordinate 10,927,350 of NC_066571.1, forward strand.
CGTACAGAGAAGTAGAGAAAATTAAATTGAATACAAAAAATGTTTGAGTCAACGTTATTTTTCATATAAACTTTAAATTTTCTTCCATGTGTTGGAGACTGTACTCAAGACTCACTGATTTCTTATGCAACTGTTGTTTTATATAAAAGGAAATTCAAAGTCTACGTATAAAATGTGTTCTGATGCTAAGTACAAGAAGGATTTAATCGTTTAGCTTTTTCTCAAACGCTAACTGCCCAGGATACACCAGCAGCAAGCATACTCTAAGGGGGCTTGTGTTTTTTTTACTCTGTGTTTTATATAAGAAATGTTACTGCGTTGCAAGTGAGTCTCCTAAAAAGTTGATATTTCGCCTTTTTCTTCATAATAATTGCCTCCTCCCACCTGCGGAACCTCGTGCTTCACAAACTAATTAAGGAAATGGCAGGCCAGGTAGAGAAGAGGGACGTGAGAGACAGGGAGGGGGAGGGGAGGGTAGCAGGGGAGGCACGGAGGAAAGAAAGGGCAAAGGAGAGGAAAGAAGGGAAAGGGAGAGGTAAGGTGAGGGAGGAGAAGAAATGAGTGAGAAGTGAAGGAAAGGGAGGGGAAGAGAGAAAGGGACAGGACGAGGTAAGGAAAGGAAGGGAAAGACAGGGTGGAAAGGAAGGGAAAGGGAAGGGTAGGAATGGAAAATGGAGGTAAGGGAATGAATGAAAGGGGGAAGAAGGGAATAAAGATATAGAGAGAGAGAGAGAGAGAGAGAGAGAGAGAGAGAGAGAGAGAGAGAGAGAGAGAGAGAGATGGGACAAAGTGAAGTGGAGGGCAGGCCGAGTGGAGTTTGATAAAGGCTTGAGTAGGCGGATTCAGCTCAGATAGTGTGCGAAAGCTGGGAACAGAGTTGGAGGGTGTGAGTGCTTCAGCAGGAGGAGGAGGAAGAAGAGGAAGAGGAGGAGGAGGAGGAGGAGGTTGAAGAGTAAAATGTGGAAAAAGACAAGGAGAATGAACAAAGCAGGTCAAACAGAAGATTAGAAGAGGATGAAGAAGAAGAAGAAGAAGAAGAAGAAGTGGAGGGAAAACAATGAAGAGAGAGAGAGAGAGAGAGAGAGAGAGAGAGAGAGAGAGAGATGAGTAACATAAGAAGGAGGAGAAGGACTAGGAGGACGAGGAGGAGGAGGACGAGGACAAGGAGGAGGAGGAGGAAGGTGCTTTTCGGTTGCCACACTCCATCTTTAAGCCTGACACACACACACACACACACACACACACACACACACACACACACACACAGGTCTCGTCCGGTCATTTGGAAGTCTCGGTCTCGTTTTGTTGCTTGTAGTCAAGAGTTTTAAGGCCAAGGAACGTTTAATAGAATTCTTAGCAACTTTTGTTCCTTCTTAGTAATTTAAGAGTTGATTTTAAGAGTGGAATTTATGAATTGATTTTGAGAGTGGAATTTTAAGAATGAAATTTATGAGTTGAATTTAAGAGTGGAATTTAGGAGTTGACTTTTAAGGGATGAAATTTTAAGTCTGAAAATTAAAGAGTGAGAGTTAGGTACGTCTTGTGAGCTTGTGATTATCGTGTGTATGTGTGTGTGTGTGTGTGTGTGTGTGTGTGTTTATACTTGACAGAAACGTTCATATATTCATCAACTTTTACTTTTTATTAACAAGTCAAAATTTCTTAGTTTATATCTTAGTATTTAAACGTGAACCTTATATACCGTGTGTGTGTGTGTGTGTATGTGTGTGTGTGTGTGTTTATACTTGACAGAAACGTTCATATATTCATCAACTTTTACTTTTTATTAACAAGTCAAAATTTCTTAGTTTATATCTTAGTATTTAAACATGAACCTTATAGACCCCGTGTGTGTGTGTGTGTGTGTGTGTGTGTGTGTGTGTGTGTGTGTGTGTGTGTGTGTGTGTGTGTTTAGGGGAATGGTAAAAGAGAGAGTTCTTTGCCGCTTCAAGCTGAGTCTTTCATCAAACTCTGTGCCGTCCGCGTCTCTGGGCTCCTTTACGACGCCTATGGAACACCGGGGTGGAGGTGGAGGTGATGGTGGTGGTGACGATGAGGGTGGTGGTGGTAGGGGGGGGTATGTGTGGTAATGATGGTGGTGAGTGCAGTAGTGGTGGTGGTGGTGGCGGTGGTGGAGGGAAAGAGGGGGGGGGGGTGAGATTACTGCGCGCAACTTGAGGTGACGAACTACCAGGAGGAGGAGGAGGAACACAAAGGAACACAAAGGAAGAACAAACAACAGCAGACCTGCTGGTCCTTACGAGGCTGTTTGTGACAAGCTACACTAACTATCTAATCAAAGGTGGAAGATGAAGGACAGCAAAGGCGAAGGCTCCTCCCCACCCCCCCATCCCTCCAGCCAAAGCTGGCAGGAAAGGAAAAAGAACCATGCAGCATGGAAAAACTGCATGGAATTTATGTAGGAAAGAGGAAAGAACTACCATTACTGCTACCACTAACCGGGCGATAAAAGCGGACAAGGACACCAGTATTCGAAAGAACTTAACGTTATTACGACAATGAGTAATATCTTAGTTGCTGGTTGGATTCAAAACACTTGTCTAATCTATTCTTGAAGGCCGTAACTGTTGTACTATCAACGACATCACAAGGTAGAGAGTTCCAAACATTAACAACTCGATTGAAGAAGAAGTGTTTAGCTTCGTGCGACGAGAATCTTTTACCACTTATCTTCAAATTGTGATTTCTTCTTGTTCTATTTGATCGATCAATTGTAAAGTAATCTTCCGCATTAATATTACTGAATCCTTTGAACATTTTAAACACTTCTATTAGATCGCCTCGCATTCTTCGTTTTGATAGGCTGAATAAATTTACTTCTTTAAGCCTTTGTTCATATGACAAATTTCTCAACCTAGGAATCATCTTTGTTACTCTTCGTTGGACCCGTTCCAACTTTTCTATGTCTTTTCTGTAGTAGGGAGACCAAAACTGTACACAGTACTCTAGACGAGGTCGAACCAACGAATTATACAGTTTTAATATTACTTTTCCGATTTATTATTAAAGACTCGTCCGATGAAGCCAACCAATTTATTTGCAGTTTTAACTACCTCTGAACAATGCTGACCGGGCTTTAAATCGCTTGATATAGTGATTCCAAGATCCTTTTCTTTACTTACTGCAGAAAGTTGTTGGCCATTCATTACGTACCGAACGCGATTGTTATTTTTTCCGATGTGCAGCACTTTACATTTCTCAACGTTAAATTTCATTTGCCATTGATTGGCCCAACGTGCAAGTCGATCTAGATCTGATTGTAAAGCTTCTTCGTCGAGTATCGCAGTTACTTTACTAGCAATTTTGTGTCATCAGCAAATTTTGATACTTTGCAAGTGAGCCCATCATCGATATCATTAACATAAATTAAGAAGAGCATGGGGCCAAGCACTGATCCTTGAGGTACGCCGCTTTTGACATCGAGCCAGTTAGATGTAACACCGTTTAGAACTACTCTCTGTTTCCGCTCAGAGAGCCAGTCCGCAAGCCAATTGTGAATGTTACCCGAGATACCGTGCGCCAGTAGTTTGCTGAGCAATCGTTGGTGGGGGACCTTATCAAATGCCTTTTGAAAATCCAGATATATGATATCTACTGATCTGCTTTCATCGAACACCTCAAAAATATAGTGAAAAAATCAAGTAAGTTAGTCAAACACGAACGTTTACTACGGAAGCCATGTTGCGAATTATTTATTATATTATTTTCTTCGAAGAATTTCACCATATTGTCGCGAATGATAGTCTCCATTAACTTACAAACAATAGATGTCAGGCTAATTGGTCGATAGTTTCCAGGATGAGACTTGTCCCCCTTTTTGAAAATTGGTGTGACATTTGCAAGTTTCCAATCCGACGGAACTTTTCCAGCTGTTAAAGATTTATTGAATATGATGGAGAGCGGTTTACAAATTTGATGTTTGATTTCTTTTAAGACCCTAGGGGTAATTTTGTCTGGACCAGGAGCTTTGCTTACTTTAATCTTTTCAATTGTGCGTAAATGTCACTTTCTACGATGAGCACGCCATAACATCTTTTCGGTCCTTCTAACCTCCGGCGGTTGAGGTGATAAACAATCTTCGTCGGTAAATACGGATGCGAAAAAGTTATTTAGGATTGTAGCCATTTCATTTTCATCGTTCGTGTGGTTACCATTTTCATTAGCAAGCGGTCCGATACCACAAGTGAGTGACTTGTTATTATTTACATAGCTGAAAAATTCTTTAGGATTAGATTTACTTGTTTCCGCTATATATTCTTCAAGATTTTTCTTGCTTCGTTTTATTAATTTCTTGGTTTCGCGGCGAATTCTGTCCAACTCTAGTTTGTCAGCCTCGCTCTGAGATGATATGTACCTACTGTATACGCGTTTTTTAAGAGATAGGCTATTTTGAATTTCGTTATTCCACCATTTGGGTTTCTTCTTAGAAGCTGAACGTCTGTTACGATAGGGTACGCATATGCTTATGGCATTGTTCAATATTGTGGTGAAGTCCCCCCAAGATTTATCAATATCTGTTTCCGCCGTGATTTCAGTCCAGTCAGAATTATTTAGAATTGATCGGAGTCTTGCAAAATTCGCTCTCTGATAATCAGGCACCTTTTCTTTACTAGGAGTTACTTTACTTTCTTTCATATTGATGCTGAATGTGATTGTTCGGTGATCGCTAGAACTAAAAATTGGACCAACATTTACTTCGTTAACTAGATCAGCTGTCGTTGAAAAGATAAGGTCAAGTATATTATTTTCCCGAGTCGGTTCTTGAACGTGTTGATGTAAATCACTTTCTAGTAAATATGTGTACAGGTCGAGCCCTGTATGACAGTTCAACGGTTCACCCCATCTTTTCACTGGCAAGTTAAAGTCCCCAACAATTACTGCCTCGCAACTGCTACTTGTTTCTAATAATAATTCACTTAATGCGTGGTCGATATCAAGAGTCTGCCTTGGTGGTCTGTAGATAAGTCCAATTACTATTTTACGAGATTTATTTTTAATTTCAATGAAGACCGTGTCTACATTGGTTATAATATCTGTTTTCACGGATACTGGATGGAGAGAGTTGTGGATATAAAAGATAACGCCTCCACCCTGTCTGTTCTCTCTTTCATGACTAAAAATGGTATAACCCGGTAATCTATATTCCGCAATGAAATCTCTATTTGAAGTGTCTATCCAGGATTCTGTGACTCCGATGATGTGATAATGATTTGTAGCTGCGAGGACTTCTAAGTCTTCAAATTTGTTACGTAGGCTACGAGCGTTTACATAGCAAGCTTTAATGTGATTCGAGTCGGGAGTTTTGCGGGTTGAGTGCACCCTTACGGTGGAGCTGCTGGTGTTCTCGCCTCCGCGTTTTTTGGCTTTCGAAGAGCCACTTGGTCACAGAGCAGCCTCCCGAAATAGGCTGCTCCAACAGGGTTTAAGTGAATGCCATCAGGAAGGAACAAGTCTGAATCGTAGTAAAAATTGTTCCACAAGTTAGCGAACTGGACGTTTTCTTGTGAGCAAAGGGACTGAAGTCTGTTGTTTGTGCTGAAGGCCTTACTGTAAAAGCTAGATTCGGCACCGACCCTCGGGAGGATTCCTGAGATTATGATGTTACTGGCATCCGTTTTACGTTTATACTGCTTGATCATGCGGCGGTATTTCTCAAGCAGTTCCTCAGAAAGGGTTGTCTTTACGTCATTTGTCCCCGCGTGAATGACAAAGAGGGTGTTTCGGTCGGCATTTCTCGTGACATCATCGCACGCTGCGGTGATGTCGTCCAGTCTGGCACCTGGATAGCAGTAACGTTTTCTGCGGCCGTTTGATGAACGACCACAGAACTCAACCAGCTGGCCACGCACCATGGAGTCCCCAACTAGGCGAGTCTCGAACTCATCCTCCATGGTGTCTGCCAGCACCTGGAACCTATTGAAGGTAGTGGGGGTCAGTAAATCCTTGGTTGCCTGCTTCGGTTTGGCTCCATTCCTTACAGGTTGGAACCCGACATCCTGTGAAGCAGGAAGAGGAGCGTTAAGTGGGGCAGGCTGGAAGTTGTCCTGTGAGGCAGGCTGGGAGTTAGCCTGTGAAGCAGGAGGAGGAGGAATAAGAAGAGGGTAAAGAAGAAGGAGGAGGAGGATGGGGAATAAGAAGAGGGCAAAGAAGAAGGAGGAGGGGGAGGAGGAGAAAGGAGAGAGGGGATACAACCAAATTAGAAAAGATACGAAAAAAAACACAAGAAGGAGGAATAAGAAGATACGAGTAAATAAATAAGCAAAAACAGATAAGTGGAGGTGGAATAGGAGGAGGAAGAGAAGAAGGAGGAGGAGGAGGTGGAGGAGGAGGACGGGGTTGGGGGTAGTGTGATTGCGAAATGGCGTAGAAATGAAATGAGAACGACCAAATTGGAAGTCCCGGTTGGCAGGACGTTCGAGAGGGAGGAGGAGGAGGAGGAGGACCGTGATGGAGGGAAGGTGGAGGAAAGGGAGAGAAGGAAAGAAGGAGAGCCAGGATCATGAGGGAATGGAAGGAAGGAGAGGGAGAGAGAAAGGGATATAGAGAAGGAAAGAGATAGAGGGATTATGTAGGGAAAGGAAGTCGGGGGGAAAGGAGGGAGAGAAGGAGAGAAGGGGGAAGGAGGGAGAGAAGAGTCGGAAAGAAGGAGAGGGAGGGAGGGAGAGAAGAGTCGGAAAGAAGGAGAGAGGGAGGGAGGGAGGGAGAGAGACATCTGGGAGGCTGATGAGAGGAAGACAGGAGCTGCCTCTCGCGGCCTTGCAAAATCATTAGTTCGCCGGACATACAAAGCCACTGCTCGTCTGGGAGGGGGCGAGAGAGGGGGAGGGAAGGAGGGAGGGAGAGTGGGTAGGCGGAACAGATGAAAAGAAGTTCCAATATTTCCGTGGACGTGTAGGAGGAAGAGGGAATGAGAAGAAGGAGAAGGAGGAGGAGGAGGAGGAGGAGGAATGAGAGGGTGAAGGGGGAGTTAGGAAAGAAGAGGAAAGAAATAAGAAAGAACAGGTAGAAGGAGGAGGAAAAGAGGAAGAGTTGGAGAAGAGAAAAGAGAACAAGAATGAGGAAAGAAGGAGGAAAGACAAGGAGAGAAGGAGAAAGAAACATTTAAACAAAGAAAAAGAAAATGCGCAAAATAAATGAAAATTGTACGAGAGAAACGAAAGTGCAAAAAAGCTGAAATACCTCGAAGAAAATGAAAGAAAAAAGAAAACAGGAAGAAAGATAAATCAAAACAACACAAGAACTAGAGAGAAAAACAAAGCAATGCAAGCAACTAGACGAGAATAAAAACAAAGAAAAAAAACAACCACAAGACACAAAACAAAAAAAGAAAGAAAGAAAACATTATTAAGCCTCAAGAGAATATGAAACAAGGCTAATACAAAACCGGCTTAATTAGGACGAAATTACTCAACACGTTTACAGTAAGGAGTTTTCGTAAGAGCCAAATTATACTCGGCCACTGCGTTTTAAAAGGAGACGGAGAAAATATTATACCCTAGAACACAAACGAACTTAAATATACAACAACCTCTTTTAACCCGGTAGCTGCAGGGATCATGTTTCTTAAAGGTCCCTCTAAGCAAGAAAAATGAAAAAAAATCATCACTCACGCAAACCATTTCATAATATATATCAATGCATTTGTGATCAGTTTATGCATCATCTATTTTGGGGGGTTTATATCATGGCAAAAATGTGGCCCGTCGCTGGTACACGGTGAAGCCACAAATTTGGCCCGTCGCTGCTACCGGGTTAACCCCTTCGCTGCGCTTGGCAGGGATTTCGCCTTCACTGGTAGCCTGGTAACACAATATACTCGTACTCCCAGGTCTTTCTCTGTCTCCGTGTTGGATAGTGGAGTGTTTCCCATGTGGTATTTGTATGCTGGATTTCCCGTCCCTAGTTGCAGGACTTTACATTTTTCTTAATTGAATTGCAGCAGCGGCTTTTTGTTCCACTCCTGTAGCTTGGTGATGTCCTCTTGTAGGAAATTCACATCAAAGGGGTTAATAGAACATGCGAGAGATACTAAAATAAACGAGCCTTCTAAAATGTAACTAAGGATATATTATGATTCGCTCTGAATGTGGTCCGTGTTCTTAAACGTATCCGTCTACCATTACGACTATTTCCCAAGGCCACAGAGAAGATTAATCGGGGTTTCTTGGGTGATTTTTTTCGTTCGAGATGTAGAAGTCGTGTAAAACTATCACTGGGACCACATAACAGTCCGTGGAAATCCCAGCAACTTCGAGAGAGGCTTTTAAAACAGGCGAACTTATAACTCGATACGAAAATAACTCATGACAAAATATACTCTAAACCACAAACATACTGGAAAACATAACCTCATTTTTTAGGACATACGAAGAAAAAGTCATATAAAGAACCTCCTTTAATACGGGCAAGGAAATCTTTCTTACTCCTGAAAATAACTCCTGTATGAAGAAAAAAACTCATGACCAAAAACTCCACCAGAATGAGGAGGAGAGAGAGAGAGGGAAGGACAGGAGGAAAGGAGAAAACAATGAGGTCTTAGTCCGCTATGAGGGTTATCGAACAAGACTTCCTCAGTAGCCGGGAAGAAACGAAGAAGCGGCGTCACAGGGGAACAAGAAAGAGAGAGAAAAATATAATGCCGGAAAACAGTCCTTGAGATCATAGAGAAGGAGGAAGGAATGTTGTTGAAAGAGGGAAGAAAGAGAGAGATGAGGAAGATGAAAAACAAGAGGGGGAATGAAGAGGAGGAAGAAAAGAAAGATTATGAAGGCCAAGAAGATGAAGAAAATGAAAGAAGGAGAAAGAGGATGAAAAAGAGAGGAAAAGAAAGGTTGCATAGAGTTGAAGGACAAGAAGAGGAAGAAGAAGAAGAAAAGAGAAGAGGAAGATGGAATAGAGGAGAAGGGAGAATGGGAGGAGGAAACAAAAGATCATGAAGAAGTTGAGAATGAATGGAAAAACAAGAAGAAAGCGAAAAAGAAAAAGAAGAGAAAGAGGAAGAAGAGAGGAGGAGGTAGCAATCTGTAATCGCCCCACAAGAAGGAGTTTTACCAAGAAAGATGAAGAAAAAAAAATACCTAGAAGAAGAACCGAAAGAAGATAAGGATGAAAGAAGACAAAGACCAGAGGAAAAGGAAGAAGAAAACAAAAAAAAAAGAAATACAAAAATAACGGAAGAAAACCAAATGAAACGAGACAAAGAAGAAGAAGAAGATGAAGAAAAAGAAGAAGAAAAGAGAAGAGAATCACGAACCAAGTAAAACACACACACACACACACACACACACACACACACACACACACACACAGAGGTTTGATCCCCCCCTCCTCCACCCTTCCTCTAACTCCCTCCTCCACCCTCCCCTCACGGCACGCGATATGTTGTGTTGTGTTTCCTTAAGAAGAACACTAACACAAAGCAACTTAAGGGAATGAAACGCAATTTTTACCTCACTGATCCGAGTTTCACATTAAATTTAACGCTTACGTGGAGGGATTTTTTATGCCTCCTTCTTTTTCTCGTTGTTTATTTATTTCTGCTTCTTCTTTTTCTTGTTTTCTGGGGCCGAAGTTACTTATTATTATGGGAAGATTATAGTAAGCGAGGAATATGATTAGGGGAGCTTAGCGAGTGTGATGTGTGTATGTGTGCGGGTGTGTGTGGGGTGTGTGTGGGGTGTGTGTGAGAGAGAGAGAGAGAGAGAGGGAGAGAGAGAGAGAATTTCAATATTACCATTTAGATTATTTTTATGCACTTTCTCTCTACAAATTCTTTCTCAGTGATATGCGTATTGAAAAATATATATAATATTCTCTCTCTCTCTCTCTCTCTCTCTCTCTCTCTCTCTCTCTCTCTCTCTCTCTCTCTCTCTCTCTCTCTCTCCATCTATCTATCTTCTTTATCTATCTAGTGATACATATCTGTCTATTTATCTACTCTTTTTGTTTTGTTTATTCCTTACTTAATCTCCTCCTCTTACCGTCCTCTTTGCCTCCTCCTAACCACGCTCTTTGCCTTCACTTAACACACGGAGAGATAAAGAAATGAGGAGAAGGAAAGAGGGGGAGAGGAAATAGAGAGAGAGATGCGAATTATATTAGAGGGTGGTCAAGAAAAGCAAATAAGTAAGAGAAAGAAGACAAAGTTAAGAAAGTAAGAAAAGAAGAAGGAAAGGAAAGAAAAAGGTAAGGAAGGAAAGGAAGACGAAGGAGAGGGAGAGGATTAAGAGACTGGTGTTAAGTAAATTAGAGGGATCAAGAGAAGCAATGGCGTAAGAAATAAGAAAGGAAGAGAGAAAGTAAGCAAGTAAGAAAGATTTATGGAGAGGGAAGGAAAAGAAAGTCTGGTTTTAACTATACTAGAGAAGCCTTCCTTAGACTTTTAAAAGACTGAATAATGTCCGCAAATTGAAACTCACTACTACTACTACTACTACTACTACTACTACCACCACTACTACTACTACTACTACTACTACTACTACTACTACTACTACTACTACTACCGCAACATTTTCCGACCCTCTCCTCCTCCTCTTTGTCCTGTTCTTTTTCATTCTTATTCCTATTCATCTGTGAGAGGTGGGACAGACTAAATTGGCCCTCGCAGTTTTTTAGAGTGTGTGAATTGGGTTTCTGGAGGCTTTTATGTCACCCAAAAAATCTGTGTGTATGTATTTTTGTGTGTGTTTGTGTGAGCTGAATAAATGGAGCTGCCGGGAAGGGACTCAGAGGGTTCAAAAAATATATATGAAAGGAAGAAAAACAAGACAGAAAAATGATGATAAAATAAGACTCGTACGTATAAAAAGGCTTGAGGAAAACCACGAAGTAATTCCAAATCTAATATTCGTCACGGAGAAAAATGTGCGTGATAAAAAGTGGGAGAGAAAGATTTTGTCCCATCTTAGAACGAATGTGAGAGGTCCACCACCACCACCACCACCACCACCACCACCACCACCACTAACCTCACCTCCACCTCCCTCATCACCACCACCACCTCCACCTCCCTCATCACCACTACCACCTCCAAACCACCACCACCACCACCACTACTACCACTACCCTCACCTCCATCCCCCTCACCACCACCACCACCACCACCTCCAAACCACCACCACCGCCGCCGCCGCCGCCGCAACCGCCTCAGCGAATTGAAAAAAATAGAAGAATGAAAACTCGAAAGCGACACCCAAATCATTTCTCTCAGGAAATTAAACATCCCAAGCAGCTCTCAAAAGGCGCGCCATTCTCACGCGCCTCCGGAAATAGGGCGTGTCGACGATGAATAAAAGTGTCCGCCGGCCGGCTAAATGTGCGGGGAATTTGTTGCCGCGCCATTATGTAGCGAAGAATTTGTGCCAAGAATAGACTGTCTCTTTAAGTAGCGAGATTCAGAAGAGTTGGATCCCTTTGTTGTAGCATCGGAACCCTTAATTTAGTGATAGGATGCTTTGTGCCAAGAATAGATTGTCCTCCTTATCTAGCGAGGGTCTGAAGAGTTGGAATCCTTTTGTTGTAGCATCGGGACCCTTAATTTAGATTTGGGGTGACCTATGTTGTCTCCTTAATTGATGAATGGCCAAGAATAGATTGCCCTCTGAGTTTGATACGCTAGATGCCATTGTTGGGGTGAGTTTGTTTCTATATTAAGGTAGTAAAAGTAGAGTAGTAGAGTAGCAAAGTGAGGAAAAGTTAAATAGAAACCCTCATTCATCGGAGCAGAATGGAGTACACTAACATGAGACAGAGATGAGAGCATTTGAAAGTTCCATGGCACTGTTAGTTACCGGCGCGCGACCGACTGACGGACTGACTGGCTCCAATCTTCTTTGGTTCACTCTCTCGCTCGAGGCTCTCCCTGCAGTAGATCGGCCCTTACATGCAGCTGAGGCCTGTCCGGATTATTTATGGGAGGAATTTACCGTCTTTGGCTTCATATTGGGTTGTTGGTTTAAGCTGTGCGTCCGACTGTTCGAGTGAATGACCGCCTCACACTCACTCACTCACTCACTCACACACTCACTCACTCACGCACTCACTTGCTCATTCGTTCGCCCTCTGCTTCTAATTTACTTACCCGTCTTGCAATTTAATTTTTTGAGTGGTTGATTGACTCACTAACTGACATTCCCCCTTGCTCTTTCCCTTCCTCCCTCACTCACTCACTCACTCACTCAATCAATCAATCAATCAATCACTGCCTCACTCACTCACTCACTCACGCACTCACTCATTCACTCACTTGCTCATTCGTTCGCCCTCTGCTTCTAATTTACTTGCCCGTCTTGCAATTTAATTTTTTGAGTGGTTGATTGACTCACTAACTGACTTCCTCCCTTGCTCTTTCCCTCCCTCCCTCACTCACTCACTCACTCTCATCCACTCGTTGCCTTTCGCTCACTCACTCACTCACTCACTCACTCGCTCTCATCCACTCGCTGCATCTCACTCATTCCCGCTCGCCGCCGCCGCCGCCGCCTCGCAACGAAGTTAGGGCGAGTTAATCTGCGCAGCGCTGTGCTCTGAGACCCGAAATTTGATTAATTGGAAAAGTTAGACATCACTTTAGGATTCATTTTTCTGATAGCGGAACCCGGACCTAAAGATTTTCACCTCTCCCTCATAATTACGTATTCCATTATCGTTTTTCTTGCACGGGACTCAATTGGAAGTGGATAGCGATCAGAATTAGTGGTGTTTGCATGGCCGGTCTTCGTGTTTTCGGCTTTTTCCTTGTAATTGTGTGTCTTGTGATCACGTTTCCTGGTCTGAACTGGGTTAGGAGAGGATTAGCATGATCAGGAGTGGCCGGGCTCGCTGGCTTGTCCCGTCTTTAGAGTTTCCCTTCTCTTGTTTACCTCATAATTACGTTTTCTGTTAATATTTTTATAGTTTCCCCTTTTCCCACATAACTACGTTTTCTGTTGATATTTTTATGGTTTCCCCTTTTCCCACATAACTACGTTTTCTGTTAATATTTTTATAGTTTCCCCTTTTTCCACATAATTACGTTTTCTGTTACTCTTTTTTTGTGTGTGAGTTGGATTAGAGGAAGACAGCTTACACACACACACACACACACACACACACACACACACACACACACACCAGAAAAATAAATAACAAGTACAATAATAACAACAACAACAACAACCGAACGCGTACAATACAAGTCATTTACCGGGACTGCAACTCTTCCATCATCAGCCACGTTCGAGTCCCGCCAAGCTAAGTTTCTTCATCTCGCGCCGTATTGACTATTGACCGGGACTTTATGCCGTGATGTATTCCGCCGAGCCTTGCCGATACACAGCGGAGGGTCTGGCTGGGTTGGTATTCTCAGACGCTTCTAACCCTCACATCAACTACTTCTAGAGGCCAAAAACGAGATCAGTCGGGTTCTAGTGAGTGTTTTCTTAGGTTCATTGTACAGAGGATGCGTCAGACCACCACCAGGGCCATAAGACTACCCCTGGAAATGCCCAAAACGCCCACGAAAGCCTTGTCAAATAATGTGTGTTAGGCCTCCGAAATGTTTGAGTATATAAGACCTGGGTTCCCACATTAACTATTTACAGATGCCAAAAAGGAGATCAGTCAGGTTCTTAGGAGTGTTCTTTTAGGTTCATGGTAGGGAAGAAAGGTCAAACTACCACCAGGGCCATAAAACTACCCCTGGTAATGCCCAAAATCCCACGAAAGCCTTGTCAAATATGTGTGGCGGGGCTCCGAAATGTTTCAGCATATGTGACCTGGTTTCGCAGCCTCCGACTCACGCTTCGCCCTCACCGTGGGACGATTCTACGCGTAGCTCTCGGCCTCGTTGTTTGCAGTGATACATAGAGACCAAAGAGGGAAAAAGGGGTGGAAATATATAGTGTTTGTGTATGTACCTTTCCTTTACCTTGTGTCATTCGCGCTTTGCTGAACAAGGGACTCAGGGAAATGGATTCTCGTGGGCAAACAACAAGAGAGAGAGAGAGAGAGAGAGAGAGAGAGAGAGAGAGAGAGAGAGAGAGAGAGAGAGAGAGAGAGAGTACGAGTGTGTGTGTGTGTGTGTGTGTGTGTGTGTGTGTGTGTGTGTGTGTGTCAGTGAGAGTGTAAGTGAAGTTTTCCAATTCAAATAGTTCCCATTGTGGTGTCATATCCATCCACTAGTTCTCCCTCTTAGCGTGTGTGTATGCGGGTGTGGGTGTGTGTGGGTGTGGGTGTTCTCCTCCTTCCTTCCTTCCTTCCTTCCTTCCTTCCTTTCCATTACTCCCCTCGTTTCTCTTATCCACGTTTAACTGAGGCCGTGGATTCATCAACACTTTTACCTCAGGAGCGTTGGGGCGTCTCTCTCTGTGTGTGTGTGTGTGTGTGTGTGTGTGTGTGTGTCCTTGATGGAGCCTGCGCTGGACATTGTATAGCTCCTGAGGATAGCTTATTCACGGCCTCCCCTTCCCTTCCCAGCCTTCAATCTATACAGCCTCCATTGGAAAGTTTGATTTGAGAGTTGTATTTGCATTAACTTCATCCGTGCCTGCTTGATTTGTTCCAATTGTCCAGTGTTACTCCTTTCGTGTTCACAGTCTGCCGTTTTTAACTGAAGAGGAGGAGGCAGATTAATAGAAAAAGTAAAGATTGAACTAAAAACGCATAAACTTCATATGTGCCTGTATATATCACCTTTGCTAAATCATCTGATCTCATTTATATATCTCACTTTTTTCCATAACATTTACCCAACATATGTAGTAGAGTTGCTTGTTCCATACGCCAGAAACACACTCATACACATACACAAACTGTCCCTCACACATGTATATATCACCTTTGCTAAATCATCTGATCTCATTTATATATCTCACTTTTTTCCGTAACATTTACCCAACATATGTAGTAGAGTTGCTTGTTCCAGACGCCAGAAACACACTCATACACATACACAAACTGTCCCTCACACATGTATATATCACCTTTGCTAAATCATCTGATCTCATTTATATATCTCACTTTTTTCCATAACATTTACCCAACATATGTAGTAGAGTTGCTTGTTCCAGACGCCAGAAACACACTCATACACATACACAAACTGTCCCTCACACACGTATATATCACCTTTGCTAAATCCCCGGTTTTGTAAGACTTTCGCTTCTTACATCAGCTATTTCTAATGGTCAAAGAGGGGGTCAGTCGGGTTCTAATGAGTGTTTCTTCGGGTTCAGGGTACAGAAGAAGGGTCAAACTACCGCCAGGGTCATCAAACTACTACTGCAAATGCCCATAACTCCTACGAAAGCCTTGTCAAATATGTGTGCTTGGGCGGCGACCCATATTATCATACATATACGTCTTTCAAATAATAACTCATAACATAACCCAACACATGTAGTAGTTTACCCGGCTACACGCACCACCTACACACACACATACACATACATATATACACACATACACACCAATTGTCCCTCACACACACACACACACGGGCATCCGCAGTTCATCCACTCACCCGGCCTGTCTCCACTCACTCCACAGTTCGCTCCGTTTTTTACTGTTTGGCCATTCTCTTTATTATTTCCCCTCCCCGTCCGTCCATCTCTTCGTCTGAATTGTCAAGAACACTCCCAAAGTTTTCCTTCAAAAATGGAGTTCCCTTCCCGGCTGTCTTTCACTTATGGTGGTCTGTGCGTGTGTGTGTGTGTGTGTGTGTGTGTGGGGGGGGGGGGGGTTGTGTGTGTGTGTGTAAGAGAGAGAGAGAGAGAGAGAGAGAGAGAGAGAGAGAGAGAGAGAGAGGAACATACCCCTTAATACCTCTGCCGTTCTTTTGTCTATCTGTACTTCTGTCTTTCTATCTATCTATCTATCTATCGTGTTTTGCTTTCGTTCACTAAAAATAACAGAGAGGGAGAGAGAAATAGATTTACACACACACACACACACACACACACACACACACACACACACACACACACACACACCTAACATGTCTCTTCCCCCTTCACTTCATAATTACTTTCCGTAAGCCAAAAAAAATATATATTCTGAAGTATTAATATTGTGTAGCAGTGAACGTGACCTCCCCGTGTGACCTTTCTTTGACCTTCCTTATTTACTCGCTCTTGTTCGTTCACGTTCATCATTATTACTTTGGTTCTTCATTTTTTTACGTTCGCTTTTCTTTTTCTTCAGTTTTGTGTTGTTGAATTTATTGTTTTGAATCTCAGTAGTTTGTTGAATTACATTGGCAATACTGTCTTTATATTTATCTTTCTATCTATCAATCTATCTATCTATATCTATCTATCTATCTGTCTTTCTTTAGTTCCTTCCCTTCCCTTCCCTTCCTTTCCCTTCCCTCCCCTTCCTTCCCTTCCCTTCCCTTCCTTCCTTCCTCCTTCCTCCTTCCTTCCTTCCTTCCTTCCCTTCCTTCCTTTCCTTCCGTTGTTACCTCCATGATTTTGTTCCACTCCTCTCCTTTCCTCGCTTCCACAACCTCCACCACCTCCACCACCACCACCACCACTAGCAGCTGTCATCACTCCCCTGTCAGGTCTTACCCCCGTAGACAGCCTCTCCTTCCCACCTATCCCTCTCCCTCCCTTCCTTCTCCTCTAGTTCCTCCCTCCTTCCCTCCCTCTCTCCCTTCCCTCCACTTCTCGTCATCAACAGTCGTCAACCTTCACCTTCTCTCCCTCTCTCCCTCTCTCTCTCCCTCTCTCTCTCGTGGCTTCTTTTTTCTCTCTTCACTGTCAGTTGCTGTGTCCCTCTCCTCCTCCTCCTCCTCCTTCCTTCCTTCCTTCCTCATTAACGCCTCCTCCACGCCATCTTCCTTGCCGTCATCTTTACTTAATTTCTTCCTTTCTTCAGCCTTTACTCCTCATTATACTTCCTCTTTTCCATTGTCCTCTCCCTTCTCTTCCATCCCCTCATCTCCTCTCCCTTCCTTCGTTCCCTCACTGCCTTTCTCTCCCTTTCCTCTAACTCTTTCTCTCTTCTCAATCTCCTCTTTCAAGTTTTGGGGGTCGAAAAGAACGTGAGGTCAAAGAATCCCATATAATTCCATGCTTAACACGTTTTTTTCTTACGTTAAAGCGATTCAAACCCCAATTCTTGACTTACTATGAGTATATGTACCATGAGTTGACGGGGCTACTTCGAGTGGGAGACGAAAACGTTGTCAAAAAATAAATGATCCCTTTTTTGAGTGGAAGAAGAACCCATCCATATGACTCTTCTTTTGACGGTTTGCTTAGTTTAACGCGATGCAAACCCTTTCCCGAACCCAATAGATATTTATAAGAGATGAATGATAAAAAAAAATGTTGAAATTACATGAAACTCTTGTCACGAATCTTCTTCAGGCGCACAACTCAACCTTATAACGAGGGAAAGCAGTGTAGGCAATGAAGGAAGAGAGAGAGAGAGAGAGAGAGAGAGAGAGAGAGAGAGAGAGAGAGAGAGAGAGAGAGAGATGCCTGTGTGTTTGCAACGGAAGATAAACAAACAGAACGGAATGAAGTGCAAATTGGGAGCAAGGCAATAGAAGTGGACGGCGAGGAGGAGGAGGAGGACCAGGCAAGCGTCGCGGGGAAATAAAAGGAAATAGACGCTCATGAATACAGAAATAAAGGGACGTAAAGCGAAGCAATAATAATAATAATAATAATACAAAAGAGAGCATAGGAAGCGAGCGTCGGGAATATAAATAATGACGTTAATGATACAGAAATAAAGGGATATAGAGCGAAGCGATAATGCGATACAAAAGATAGCGTATAGGAAGCGAGCGCCATGAGTATAAATATTGACGTTAATGATACAGAATGGACGGAAAAATATACACAGGAAAAGGAAAGGGAAGCAATATTAAAATGGATAAGAGTATGTAGGCGAATTGAGCGACAGAGTAAAAACAGTTATATATTTAAAACGACATTACCGGCGCGGAAATCATATATAATGCGATACAAAAGATAACATAGGAAGCGAGCGTCGGGAATATAAATAATGTCGTTAATGATACAGAATGGACGGAAAAATATACACAGAAAAAGGAAAAGGAAGCAATATTAGAATAGATAAGAGAGTGTGTGCGAAGCGAACGTTGGAGTAAAAAGTTATATATTTAAAACGACAATACCGGCCCGGAAATCATATTAGCAGGCGTGTATGATTACTAATCCCTATGTATGTATTATGGATGGATGGATGGATGTAATTATATATGTAAGTGTGTATGTATGTATTAATATATGAATGTATGTATGTATCGAATTATTTATCTATTTCTCTCTCTATCCAGTATCTCATTTTTCTCACTAAAGTATTTATTAATGTATTTATTGATGTTTTTTATAGAGTTATTTATCTCCTTTTGTTTATTTTGATGCAATTTTCTTAATTTATCTTCTCTTTATTTTGATACGATTTTTTCTTTTTGTTTGATTTTTTTTTTTTTTTTTATTTATTCACCGATCTGTTTACTCATTTACCTGTTATTTATGTACCTATTTTTTCCGTTTCTGACCTCTATAACGTTCTCTTGTTCTCTGTGTTCAAGCACC
This sequence comes from Eriocheir sinensis, assembly GCF_024679095.1. Lineage (NCBI taxonomy): Eukaryota > Metazoa > Arthropoda > Malacostraca > Decapoda > Varunidae > Eriocheir > Eriocheir sinensis. The sequence goes on from NC_066571.1 coordinate 10,945,928, forward strand.
AGGCGCATTCAAGCCAGGCTGTTCCTCCCTCACGGCCGCTTGTTTGCCTGCTTGTCGTGATGCCGGAGCCTGAACAAAATGAAAACAAAACAGATGGATTGCTCGTATAAGGCCGTTATTTTTCATTCCTTTTGGAGGGGGAAGAAGTGAGTGCGTTAGCGGGGGAGGCGGGGGGAGGAGCAGTGAGGGGGGGGGATATGTGTGTGGGGGGATGAAGGGGAAGGGGGCGGCGGGGAGTGGGTGTTTGTAATGAAAGGGTTTTCCTGCCCCCGCTGCACCGTTTATTATGTTGGGTGTCTGTTAGGTTTGAAGCGGCGAGTGCAGTGTTTGTTTCGCAATGGCTGGAGCGAGGGTATACATCCGTGCATTCATACATATTCGATACATTCATACATAGACACTGACACATGATGAACGCAACACACAATCTCTCTGTATATCTATCTGTATCTGTGTATCGATCTATTTATGTATCTATTCATTTCACTCTCTCTCTCTCTCTCTCTCTCTCTCTCTCTCTCTCTCTCTCTCTCTCTCTCTCTCTCTCTCTCTCTCTCTCTCTCTCTCTCTCTCTCTCTCTCTCTCTCTCCCATCCCCCTTCCTTCCTCTACCTCCCCCTCACACACACACACACACACACACACACACACACACACACACACACACACACACAGACATTCTCAACCCCATAAAAAGTTAACCTAAAGCGACACATTGAAATACTTGTCACTAGCTCTAAACAACCCTGGGATGCCCTTCGTCGTTTTCACTCTTGCCCAATTAAGGGACTCTCTCTCTCTCTTTCCTCGCAACGACGGGGATGAAATTTCCGACGCCTCGCTTTTCAGAACTTAAAATGCATCCGTTCGGCGTTCGACCTCGTGTTAATGCTTCTGACTTCGTTCTTTTTTGTACAGTGGCGGTGAGGGAGGGAAAAGAAGGAGGGGTAGGACAGGAAGAGGAGGGAAGGGGAAGGAAAAAGTGGGGAGAGGAGGGGAAAGGAAACGAAGCGAAAGAAAAGGAAAGGAAAGGAAAGGAGAGAGGAGGAGAGAGGAGAGGAGAGAAGGGAAGGGAAGGGAAGAGAAGAGAAGAGAAGAGAAGAGAAGAGAAGAGAAGAGGAGAGGAGTGTCATACCGTATTGATGGGGCAAGAAACGAGAAAAGTAAAGAAAAAGAAAGGAAAGGAAAGAAAAGGAGAGATGAGGATAGGAGAGGAGGATAGAGGAGAGGAGAGAAGGGAAGGGAAGAGAAGAGAAGAGAAGAGAAGAGGAGTGTCATACCGTATTGATGGGGCAAGAAACGAGAAAAGTAAAAGAAAAGAAAGGAAAGGAAAGAGAAGGAGAGATGAGGATAGAGGAGAGGAGAGAAGGAAAGGGAAGAGAAGAGAAGAGAAGAGAAGAGAAGAGAAGAGAAGAGGAGTGTCATTCCGTATTGATGGAACAAAAAACGCGGGATGGCTGCCAACATGTTAATTGCTACACGGCTTAAGACTCATTAATTAACACTCACCGCTCGGACAAGACCTAAGTGAGTGGGAGGCAAAGGCAGTCTTATACATTAACAGAGATAACTCACATTGCCTTTACGTCGCTAAGAAATTGCCATACCGTATTTTTTTCGTCTTTCAGTTCGTTAAGGTCGCTGAGAGGGTGTTAGAGGTCAAAAAATGAAGAACCAGGTTGATATTTTCTAGTATCGCAGAGGTCATGTTAGGTCAGATGTTGTCAAATAGATAAGTTTAGAAAATGTGTTCAAATAGATGAGATTTTTTAAAGCAATACGGAGGTCAGATCATGTCCGGTGCAATCGAATAAATAATATGCAGGAGTTTTAGACGTAACTTTGAGGCCACAGAGCGTCAATAAAGCACCAGTGGGAGTGTCAGGTGTCACAGAGAGGTCAGGTAAGGTCACGACGACTCTTAAAGGTCAAACGTATCGAAGCTCATCCAGTTCTGAGAAAAAAAGATGGCCGTTAGCGCAAAAACCGATGAGGTAAAACGACTATATTTCAGAGTTTTTACAGGAAGGGAAGGGAAGGGAAGGAAAGGAAAGGAAAGGAAAGGAAAGGGAAGGAAAGGGAAGGGGAAGGGAAGGGAAGGGAAGGGAAGGAAAGAAAAGGAAAGGGAAGGGAGGGGAAGGGAAGACAAAGGAAAGGAAAGAAAAATTAAGGGAGGGGAGAGGAGATGAAGGGAAGGGAAGGAATGAAAGGAAAAAGAAAAAAGGAAAAAAAAAGGAAAAAATGAAAAAAAAAAAGGAAAATAACAGCAACATGAACCCCATCCATCACAATACACACGATGATGGGGAGGGAGACTGACGCGGGAGGGTTTTTTTTTTTTTTTTTATGTATTTTTTGGTTCTTTCATTTTTTACGTAAGCATATCTGGTAACTCCACACCCAGACCTCCTCCTCTTCTTCCCTCCTACTCCTACTCCTCCACCTTCTCCTCTCCCTCCTACTCCTCCTCCTTCTCCTCCTGCTCCTCCCCTCCTCCTCCGGGCACCACACGAGTAGGAGGAGGAGGAGGAGGAGTGGAGTGTCATTTTGAGCTCTCGCTGTTTATTTAGTGTACGAGAGTGCGACACGCTTCCTCAAATGATGGACGGACAGACAGACGGACGAAGGGACGGACGGACGGACGGGCTGATAGACACAGGGAGAGGGGAAGAGGGAGGGAGGGAGGAAGGAAGGGAGAGGGGAATAGGGAGGGAGGAGAGCGAGAGAGAGAGAGAGAGAGAGAGAGAGAGAGAGAGAGACGGAAATAAGTTTGGATATATATTAAATGACTGACACACACACACACACACACACACACACACTTTGAATGTCTAAAGGGCTCTTCTCTCTCTCTCTCTCTCTCTCTCTCTCTCTCTCTCTCTCTCTCTCTCTCTCGCCTTTCACTATCACCCACACACTCAGGCTTAGGAGTTCACATAGGCGTCCTTCCATCCTCCGGGAAGGGTCCTTAGCGCCGGGCACCGAATAGGACGCTCGGAGTGCACGGCGAACTCAATAAGCGGCTATGAAGGGCCTCTCGACTGGCTGCATTCAACGTTATTATACTCAGGACGCGGACACGGTGCCCTCCACGCCGCGGCACTCAACATGGCTCCTTCGCGTCGACGACTTGTTGGTATTGTGACTCCGTTCTTTCGCTCCGCTTCCCGGGAATGCCTCCAGCCGCTCCACGCGTCCTCCACACACGGGAAATTACAAAAAATGATCCCGGTTATGGCCACTTCAGGTACTTTTCCGGCGGTCTCCACAAGGAAAACTAAGGCATTCCAGCACGACGATTACAAGGGAGAGGAAGGTTTTTGTGAGGTCCCTTAACAATTCCAAGAGGTTCACGAGGTCGCAAGAGTCCAATTCTAGTCGTGTGTACCAAGGGATTCCGACGCCACAGAAATGTTGCCGTAGAGTTTCGTGAAAGCCGTAAGTTCTTAGAGAATTATAAGAGGGAGAGACGGCCCTAGAGAGTTGAGTAAGAGCCGTAAGTTTAGAGGGATTCCAACACCACACGTATGTTACCTTGGTCCAAGAAGTATTATGTTCCTAAGAGATCTAAAGGGTACAGACGAAGCTTTAAGTTCTTTGGAGAGTCCTAAAAATATACCGAAAACTGCAGCTCGTGTGTGTGAATAATTATAATGAAAACGCTAACATTAACGTAACCTAAGAATCTATTTACTCCTGTAGATAGTTTTAATACATCGATATGCTCTTTCTCAATCTCTTAAACACCGAAGCTTCTTATGAGTTTCAGTATGTTTTCTTACGGTAAAGGAGACAGACCGAGACACCGCTGAAAAAAAAAATGTTATAATACCGCAATAAGACTGCTTGAATAAGTAGATGAAAGATGAGAACAAAGATGATATAGTTGAGTTCAATAGGTTTTGTGGTGCTTAAATAAAACACCTTCTCATGTGGTTCTAAGGTCAGCATCGCCAGACGCCTCCAGCCTTCACATCTAATATTCCCAAAGGTCAAAAAGGAGAGCAATCGCATTCTACTGGGTGTTTTTTTTTAGGTTCCTGGTACAGAGGAAGGGGCAAGCTACCACCTGGGTCAGTAAACTACCCCTGGAAATGCGCAAAGCTCCCACGAAAGCCTTGTCAAAAGTGTGTGTCTGGGCCCTGAATGGTTTAAGAATACGAAATTAAGGTTCTATGTTGGCCAGTGAACGACACAAATATGTATATGTAGATTAGGGGAAAAAGAAACAAATAGCTCCTCATTCCCAGTATTTTCCTAATTAACACAAATAAAGTCTATCTGAATATCCCTTCGCGGAGTTCACGGCGATATTCTTACTGGGAAACCTAATTTACTTTTTTTTTATGTCGCTTCGCCCCAATTTCCGTGAACACATGCATTTGGAGACGCTGTGAAGGCCATTCCGGCGTCATTATCAGCGCTAACACGCCGCCCATCACGGTGGGTCTCCTTCTTCCACCCCCACGTCCAACCCACAGCCTCGACAACCCCCTCTCCCACTTCAAGCCCGCTAGCACACCACCAAGCACACTCCTACCACCTTCCCCCATCACCCAAACACCCCACTAACTACACCGTTAACACCCCTCCCATCACCCCACCGCTAACACCTCTTCGCTCACCCCACACACCCCACTCACCCCATTACATCTTCGCCTCGCCCCATCACTCCACCCCACTAACCACAACGGTAACAGCCCATCCCCTCCCATCCCCGCACCCCACCACCTCCCCCCCTTGCTGTCGGCCGGCGCTCTGTACAAAATCAGTATTTCTGGTTCTGACAAGCCAACCAGCGGAGCGACGTTCAATTAAGTGTGTGAGAGTCCCATTAATGGCGGCCAGGTAAGGGACCGCGGCGCCGGGAGTTTTTTCTCTTTGTTCTATATTTAGCGGCTAGGGTCGCCGCCCCCCTGCCCCCTTGGTCCCCCCCCCTCTGCCACCCTCCCCTTCTCTCTGCCTCCCTTCCCTTCTTCCCTTCCGAGGCCAATGAGGGGCTGTTGCGAGGGTCTAGAAGGGACTGAGTAGAGAGAGAGAGAGAGAGAGAGGGAGAGGGAGAGGGGGGGGAGCAAAATAGTCCGCGGCTCAGTGAAACGTAGGAGGAAAGAGCTTGAAAGTGTTAAGCGGAGGCGATTGGACCATAACGTTGCTTTATACAAGAGGAGGAGGAGGAAGAGGAGGGTGTGTGTGAAAAGGAGGAGGAAGAGGAATAAGGGGGTAAGGACGAGGGGAAGGAAGAAGGAAAAGAAAAGTAGAAGGAGGAGGAAGAAGAACAAGAAAATACAAAAAGAACAAGAACAAAAACAGGAAGAAGAAGAAGAAGAAGAAGAGAAGGAAGAGGAGGAGGAGGAGGAAGAGGAGGATTAACATGCATTCCGATCGTGTATTAGTTTATGAATAACATACATTTTCAGCTGAGGAGGAGGAGGAGGAGGAGGAAGAGGAGGATAAAGAGGAGGAGGAGGAGGAGAAAGAAGAATTAGAGTAGGAGCAAACAGAAATAAAAGAGGGGTAGGAGGAAAAAGAGGAGAAGGAGGAAGAAAAAGAAGAGGAGGAAGAGGAAGAGGAGGAGGAGGAGGAGGAGGAGGAGAAGAAAGAGGTTAATGAAGGAAATGAACAGGAAACCCATTTTAGAAGCTTTCATTAACTGGCCATAAGAGAGAGAGAGAGAGAGAGAGAGAGAGAGAGAGAGAGAGAGAGAGAGAGAGAATCAGGCACCGTTTAATTCGTTCGTAAGTATCCAAAAAATCGCGTTATATTGCCTCGTGTTCCCTTTTCTTTTAGTGCACTTTGCTTGTCCGTTATTTGGCCGCTTTTCTTACGTTCTATTCACACATATATCGCCTTCCCTGTCCTTTTAATATTATAGGTTCGTATCCCGAGTTCACCCCTCACTGTAATAGGTTCATATCCCTTGTCATTCCGGAACTCTCTAGGCTTGGATCCTCTTTCAGTTGCTCACAAACCTCCTCGCCTCATCTACTCGCCTCTTATTACAATAGGTTCGCATCCCTTGCCAGTCCCTCTCTACGTAGGCTTATATTTCCTGCCAATTTCCTGCTATCTTCGTCCACCTTTCACTATAATTGGTTCGAATTCCCTATCATTCCCTCTGTAAGCTTGGATCCCTTTTCAATTCCCTTCTAGCCTCGTCTCCCCTGTTTAGCTTTTACAATAATAGGTTTGGATCCCCTGCAGAGCGCCATTCGTAAACACAGTACACGGCCTGCATGAAATTATACCCAAGCATACATGAATTCATACATGACTGAGTGTGTGTGTGTGTGTGTGTGTGTGTGTGTGTGTGTGTGTGTGTGTGTGTGTGTGTGTGTGTGAGTTCGAGTGTGTGTGTATGTGTGAGTGTGTGTGTGTGTGTGTGTGTGTAGTAATTAATTCGTATCGTATATTCGCTTGGGCGTTTGTAATTGCTTCTGTGTTCTCTCGATTTAGTTTTCAATTCATGCAGCAAAATGGTAAGTGAAGAGCAACGCATTTCATTCAGCAAACAGCAACACATTTCATTCAGCAAACAGCAACACATTTCATTCAGCAAACAGCAACACATTTCATTCAGCAAACACCAACACATTTCATTCAGCAAACAGCAACACATTTCATTCAGCAAACAGCAACACATTTCATTCAGCAAACAGCAACACATTTCATTCAGCAAACAGCAACACATTTCATTCAGCAAACAGTAACACATTTCATTCACCAAACAGCAACACATTTCATTCAGCAAACAGCAACACATTTCATTCAGCAAACAGTAATCCATTTCATTCAGCAAACAGCAACACATTTCATTCAGCAAAGAGCAACACATTTCATTCAGCAAACAGTAATCCATTTCATTCAGCAAACAGCAACACATTTCATTCAGCAAACAGTAATCCATTTCATTCAGCAAACAGCAACACATTTCATTCAGCAAACAGTAACACATTTCATTCAGCAAACAGCAACGCATTTCATTCAGCAAACAGCAACACATTTCATTCAGCAAACAGCAACACATTTCATTCAGCAAACAGCAACACATTTCATTCAGCAAACAGCAACACATTTCATTCAGCAAACAGCAACACATTTCATTCAGCAAACAACAACACATTTCATTCAGCAAACAGCAACACATTTCATTCAGCAAACAGCAACACATTTCATTCACCAAACAACAACACATTTCATTCAGCAAACAGCAACACATTTCATTCAGCAAACAGTAACCCATTTCATTCAGCAAACAGTAACACATTTCATTCAGCAAACAGTAATCCATTTCATTCAGCAAACAGCAACACATTTCATTCAGCAAACAGCAACACATTTCATTCAGCAAACAGCAACACATTTCATTCAGCAAACAGCAACCCATTTCATTCAGCAAACAGCAACACATTTCATTCAGCAAACAGCAACACATTTCATTCAGCAAACAGTAATCCATTTCATTCAGCAAACAGCAACACATTTCATTCAGCAAACAGTAACACATTTCATTCAGCAAACAGTAACACATTTCATTCAGCAAACAGCAACACATTTCATTCAGCAAACAGTAACACATTTCATTCAGCAAACAGCAACACATTTCATTCAGCAAACAGTAATCCATTTCATTCAGCAAACAGTAACACATTTCATTCACCAAACAGCATCACATTTCATTCAGCAAACAGCAACACATTTCATTCAGCAACTCAAGTGAAGAGCAGAACGAAAGAGTAAACAAATATACCCAAGCACAGTTATCTTACAAAAAAGGTATTCAAGAAGATGCTGCAGTAGAGAACAGATGACGTCAGAGAAAAGTATAGGAAATGACACCAAAGTAGAAGATAGAAGAAAATAAAGTGGAATACAGTTAAAAAAAAAGAGCAATCGCAAATGAGAAATCGAACATGGCAGTGTTTTTCAAGTGTCTAGAATTCTACGTGGTAACCTCCGCAATGCTTGTTAGAATATTGCAACGGTTCCATCAGTTCAGCCTTAAAGCATATGTATTTTTCAAGGGATCAGGAACACACCACGTCTAACCTTCCCAAACCAATCCAGAAACATGTGTATTTTTAAAGAGATCAAAAACTTCACGTAGAAAAAAAATAGTTACCTTCACAAACCAATCTTAAAACACCTATTTTTCAAGGGATCGAGAATATATGTTTTTTACAGCAAAGGAGGCAGCTCAAGGGCTTAAAAAATCAATAATGAAAAAACCCCCGCTACTTAGTGCCCTTTAATATACCTCCTAAATAAAATATGCCTCCAGGTCGTTGCCTTCCACCGCAAAACCAGACAATGTAAAAATTCCGCCACTCGGGAGATCGCAGAAGTCGAGTCGGCGAGCGTCGCTTACAAGATTCTTAAAGTTTTGGAGGCACACGCAAGCCGCCGGGCAAAACTTCCGCGCCCGAACCGGAATACGATACGCGGCCCGCCAGCTGGTTAACATCTTATTGAATCTGTGACGAGGGGGTGGGTGGGGGGTGGGGGGGAAAGGAGGAGGAGGAGGTGGGCTGGAGGTGATGGAGATGGAGATTGAAATGTAGATGGAGGAGGAGGAGGAGATGAAAATGAAAGATGAGAAGAAGAAATAGGAGGAGGAATAGGAATAGGAAGAAGAGAAGGAGGCCGAGGACGAATTAGGAGGAGGAGGAGGAGGAGGAGCAAGGGAAGATGAGACAAGGCTGCTGTAAATAGGAAGAGAAAGAGGAGATGACTCGTCGCTATTGAAGAAGACGAAAAAGAAGAAGAAGAAGAAGAAGAAGAAGAAGAAGAAAAGGGAATGTCAAGGTGCTGATAAATTTCTGACCCACCAAAACCCTTCCTTCTTTCCTTCCTTCCTTCCTTCCTTCCTTCCTTCCTTCCCTTCTTCCTTCCTACCCGAGGGCGAGTTCGCAAACAAAGACCTCAAGTGGAGACGGTTTTGTGCCAACTCTCTCTCTCTCTCTCTCTCTCTCTCTCCTTCTTCTTCTTCTTCTTCTTCTTCTTCTCCTTCCTCTTCTGCGTTAACGAGCCATTCGCCTCAACCATCATTCTTCTCTCCCTCTTCTGTGTCTCATTTCCTCTTTTATCGTCTTCCCCATCTTCCTCTTCCTCCATCTTTTCTTTTCTTTTCCCTTCTACCTCCCCTTCCTTACCATCATGCCTCTCCGTGTCTCCTATTTTCCCTTGTCCCTCTTTTCCTTTTTGCTTCCTGTTTTTCTTTCCCTTTTTTTCTGATTCCTGTTCGCCTATCACATCATCCTTCTTGTCCCTTTTTTTCCTTTTTTCTATCCTTTTCGCAAACATCCTTCCTCGATCCCTTCTTTTCTTCTTTCGTCTCCTACCGCTCTTCTTTAGCTCTTTTTTGACGTTTTTTCGCTAACTTCATTCCTTTCCTTCCTCGTTCGCCTCCTACCTCCCTTCTATTTGCTGTCCTCCTTTTCCCTCTTTTCCTTTCCTCCTCTCCCCTACCTCCCTTCCTCTGCCTCATGTTTGCCTCTTTTCATGCTCCTGCTATCCTCCCTTCCTCCCCTTTCCTCACATTCAAGCTCCTTCCTATCCTCCCTTCCTCTACTTCCCTTTTTCTACCTTCTCTTTTTCTCTCCTCTAAGCCTCTTCCTTCCTCCTTTCCTCTGCCCCTCTTTCCTTCCCTTTACCATCCTGCCTTTCCCTCCTTCTCTCTCCTCAAAGCCTCTTCCTTTCCTTCCTTCCATCCTCCTCTCCTTCCGCCCCCTTCCTGATGGCCCCTCGCACATGGCTCACCTGGGACTCACCTGAGGAAGTAATGGGCGGCTAAAGGAAGGTAAAAGGCATCTCTTAGGCTGACCTCCATTTGTTGAGGTTAAGCTCATTTAGTTGCGGAGAAAACCCTCGGAGATAGCCTGCCGCGCCCTCCCCGTACGGGCTGCTGAGGCGTTCCTTCTTCTGTGTTAGCGACCGTTGGGTGAGGCTTTGTTTATGTTGCTTAGGGAAGTTTTGGTATGCGCGTGTTGTATTTTTCTGTTCATTGAGATATTTGGTTTTATTTTAGTGCCTGTTGGGTTGAGTTTGTTTATTTTTGTTAATTAAGGAAGTTTTAGTATGCGAGTCTTTTTTTCTTCCCCACTGAGTTTTTAATTTTGTTTTATTGTGTGTTGGGTCGAGTTTTGTTTACGGTTGGTAGAGAAGTTTTGGTATACGATTAAATTTTTTTTTTTTTTTCAGTTTGTTTCTTCTGCATTTTTTTTCTTGTTATTCATTATATACTTTGTTTCCTTCCCTTTTCATCTTTATCTTTCCCTTCCTTAACCTTTTCCGTAACTTTATTTTTCTCTTCCACTTTTCTATCTTCTTCATTTCCTTTCTTACTTCTCACTGTTTACCTTCCCTCAGACTTTTGCCGTTTCATTTCTTCACATCATTCTCCTCCTCCTCCTCCTCCTCCTCCTCCTCCTCCTCCTCCTCCTCCTCCTCCTCCTCCTCCTCCTCCTCCTCTTCCTCCTCCTCACATCCTCCTCCCACTCACTGAATTTCACCTTTTCTTCAGTGTCTCAAAAATTCGGAACTTAGATTGCGAGCTTAAGACCAAAGAAAGGAGTCTGGCATCCACTCTTCTCTGTGGACTCTGCTAGAAAGATAGATAGATAGATTGAGGGATATGGAAATAAATAATAGTTTGAAATAGCTGACCTCCTTTCCATCCTTCCTTCCTTCCTTGCTTCCTTCTTTCCTTCGTTTCTTTTTCAACAGGTAATATAATTTTCTCTAACTAATAACAAACTTGCCCCTTCGTTTGTAATATGACTTGTTTTCCTTTTATTTTTACACGATTCTTATTACTTTAGAATATGATGTTTTTTTTGCCAATTAACTTACACGGAGAAAAAAAATCTTAACTAAAATCAAGGAGAAATCATTTATATGTTTACGAATTCTTGACTGATTTATGACTTGATTTTTATTGACATTATTTTCCCTTGTGATTAAAATGGAACGGTAATCTATAGCGCGCATTTCTCTCCTCCCCAGAAATAGTTTAAAAGATCGAGACTTCTTGACTGGAATCAGGAAATCGTATACTTGGGGAGGAAAGCAATCAGAAAGAGAGTGTCTCCTTCCCTCCTTCTCTTCTTCTTTTTCTCTCCTCCTCCCATTCTTTGTCTTCCCATTTCTCTTCTTCTTTTTCTTCTTTTATTTCTTCTTCTTCTTTTTCTTCTTCCTCCTCTTTCTCTTCCTCGTCTTCCTCTTCTTCTTTGTACTCCTCCTCCTCAAATTCTTCTTTTTCTATTTTTCTTCTTTCTCCTTTTTCTATTTCTTCCTCTCCCTCTTCTTCTTCTTTCTCCTCTTCCACCTCCTCCTCTTCCTCCTCCTTCTCCTAACGATTATTCTTTTCTTCCACCACCACCACCAGGACCACCACCACCACCACCAACAACAACAACAACAACAAAGTACTTCGAGTCAGCTGGTGTCTTGTGGTCGAAGCAAACTATCTTAGGAACAATATATCTCTTCTCTCTCTCTCTCTCTCTCTCTCTCTCTCTCTCTCTCTCTCTCTCTCTCTCTCTCTCTCTCTCTCTCTCTCTCTCTCTCTCTCTCTCTCTCTCTCTCTCTATCTCTCCTCTCCTCTCCTCTCCTCCTCCTCCTGAAAGCCTCCCAAGAATCCCTAGGTTTCTTAGGGATCGAGCATATATCTGTAACATTTGCTTGCTCTGTCTCTCTCTCTCTCTCTCTCTCTCTCTCTCTCTCTCTCTCTCTCTCTCTCTCTCTCTCTCTCTCTCTCTCTCTCTCTCTAGAAGAAATCGGAGAGAGAGAGAGGAGGGAGGGGAGGGATGATTGGAGGGGGTTGGCTGACTCCCTCTAGCATTGTTTTGACATTACATTGTGCGTCCTGGAAGTAGAGAAGCTAAAGATGACCTGTCCGGGCTGTGCTACGGTGCGACCTGCCCTCACTCAGCCTGGCGAGGAGGAGGAGGAGGAGGAGGAGGAGGAGGAGGAGCAGGAGAAAAAAATTGGAGAAGGAGAAGAGGTAAATACGAAGAAAAGTCTGGCTGTGTGAAGGAAAAGAAGAAATGTACTAGGTGAAGGAAGACTAGGAGGAGGAGGAGGAGGAGGAGGATAAAATAAATGTAGAAGAAGAGGTAAATAAGAAGATAAAACTGGCTGTGAGAGGAAGAAAGAATGGACCAAGAGGAGGAGGAGGAGGAGGAGGAGGAAGAGGAGGCGTAAATAAAGAAGATAAAATAGAATAGTAGAAAGAGAAGGATATGAAAGTAAGGAAAAGCTGGTCTTGAGGAGGAAAAATGGACTAGAAGGGGAGGGATAGGAAGAAGAGGAGGAGGAAGAGAAGGACGAGGACGGGAGGAGGGAGAGGAAAATGGCGTTATCAGAATACCAAAACCGTGGGCAATTTTATAGATATCATAACAAAAATGTATTACTCTTGTATATATTAAGGTGTATAGCGCTGGGAACTACGCTCACCTCCTATCCGTCTTTGAGTTTGCGATGCTTATGCTTGTCGTATGAGCAGTGTCCGCGCCGAGCTAACTTGTGTGAAAATATAGACACTCTTTCTTGTTTTCCTCCTCTGTCTCTTATTTCTTATGGATTTCTGTTGCTGGCCACCGTCTGCACTACGGCTTAAATTTCTTCTTAAGGCTGTTTCGTTCTAAGGTATTTTTCTCCTCATTTTCGCTGTTAATACTTGCCTTCTGCGTCGCTGTGGAAAAAATTATCGAAAGCTAAACCGTATGATATTATAGTGACTTTATTTATGTTTACTTTCCAGGATCGTGTAACTATATTATGGTTTTGAAGATAATAATTGCCTTCTTCGTTTCTATATGTTCTTCAAAGCCAAACCGTATGGTATTATAGTGAATTTATTTATGTTTACTTTCCATCGCTAGTCACTGCCTGCTCTATAGCCTAAACTACTTCCTAGGACCGTGTAACTATATTTTTTGTTTTGAAGCTAATAATTGCTTTCTTCGTTTCTATATGTAATGTCTCCCAAGCTAAGTCGTATATCTCTACCGGGGGCATTTTCCCTTCGCTTTCCGTTGCTTCATTGTAACTCCTGCGTCGCTGTGTTGGGTGTATCGCCGAGTCAAGCCGCGTGAACTCTGAGCAGACTTCCCCTAACAAGCCATCGCGCGCCTGCTGTCTAGCCCTATCATCGCCCCTGAGCCTCGCAGGGCACACAAACTCTGGAGCGGATCCTCTCGCCAACTTCCGTCATCTTGCTCCTGTTCCACCTCACGACTTTCTTTCCCTCGTTATCGCCACGTGTTTTTCTTTTCAAGTATCTTTTGCTCTGATAACTTCCATTTTTCTTTCTTTTTCATACTTTCATTCATTCTTCCCTTCACTTCTTTTCATATTTATTTCATTCAGTCTTCTTATATGCCTTCCATTCATCATTTTTGCATGTCGTTCATTTGTTATATCTTTCGCTTATATCTGCATTTCTATATTTCTTTCAATTTTTATCCGTTTCCTATTTTTTTAACACCCATTTTTCTTTCACTCATAATTCCTTTGACAATTTATTTATTCATATTTCCTCTTTTTCTTATAGTGAAGTCATATTTTTTTACTATCTTATTTCTTTTACACGCAATTCCTTATACTTTTCATCTATTTCTATTTCCTAGTTTCTTTCACTTACGTCATTTTTTCAGCGACTGTCTATCGTCGTATTCCTTCACTCATCATTCTTTTCATATATCATCTACGTATTACCATGTCTTCTTTTTCTTCACTCAGGATCGCTATCTCTTATATTCCTTTCACTCACTGTCTATCATATTAAATTTTCATGCATTCAATATTCCCTCCACATAACATTCATTTCCATTGCCTTTTCCCTCTTACACAAACCCTTTTTTTCATATTCCTTTCCCTCACTGCCGTCGCTTATACTTTTCAGTGTTTATATTTTCCCAAAGTCATGCCGGACGTCCATTAATCTTGGTTTACATAATGAAATATTGTTCCGCCCGCCGCTACCACCCGCCGCCCGTCCGTTCGTCCGAAATATACGCCGAATACATTATAATTTATCGCCTTTCCATTGAACTTCGGCGGAGTAAAGAAGGAATACAGGAACCCCCCGCGGCCCTCATAGCTGTTTTAGGGCCGCTCTAGAACATCGAGAGCGGCCTTTCCTTCCCTTATTCTCCCTCTTTTCCCTTTTACAGCTTCTCTTTTTCCTCCCTCCTTCTCTTCCCCTGTTTATGATGCCTATACCCAAAGTTTCCCTCCTTATTCCTTTTTCTTGACATTTCTTCCTCTCTCCTCCTCCTTCCCATTTTACAGTTCCTCCTCTTCCTCCCTCTCTTCCTATCTTCCCCCTCTCTTTCCCTCTCTTTTGTTCTTCCTTCCCTCTACAGCTCCTCTTTCTCTCCCACTTTTCTCTTGTTTCTGACGCGTATGCCCTAAGTTTTCCTTACTTTTACCTTCCTTTCCCTTCCTTTTCTACCCTTTTCCCTTCTCTCCCTTTACAGTTTCTTCTCTCCTTATTTCTCCCTTGTCTACGATACCTATGCTCTATCCCCCTCCCTTTCCCTTCCCTTTTCCTCCCTTCTCTCTCCCTTTACAGCCGCTGGTCTCCTTCCCTTCCTTAAAGTTCCCGAGGCCAATGACCCAACTTCACCCTTCCACGCCGCGTCCCTCCTCTCCCTTCTGCACTTCCACGCCTTCAAACGTCCTCCTGGCTTCCCTCTCCGCTATCTAGTGTCCCTCTCCTCACTCCCCTCTCTCCCTCTCCACACTCCTCTCTCGCAGCCCTTTCACTCTCCCTTCGATTTTCCTTTTGCACGTTCACGCATTCACCGTTCCCTCTCTGTCTACCTTCCCTCTCCTCCTCCTTCCCCTCTCTCTGTTCTGCTTCCCTTCCCTTCCCTTCCTGGCACGTCATAACTACTCCCTTGCTTTCTGTTCTCTGTCTTTTAAAGCTTTTTCGTCGCTTCCTTTGGCAGCTTTCTCAACTAAATGTTTGTCCCAGAAAGTCGAGAAATGGTATGAGTTGCTGTAGCCCTCTTTCCTCACTCCCTTCGTTTTCCTTTTTGGTATGTCATGGTCTCCTCTTCGCCTTCCTTTCAATCCCCTTCATAACTAACATTCGCTCCCACCTCCCCTAACTACTTCTTCCAGTTGGTTTAGAAATGCTCCAAGTTCCAGTAGCCGCCTTTTCCTCTCCACCTTCCTTTCCTTCTATGTTCCCTTCATCACTACCTTTCTCTCCCTTCCCCGCTAAAGTTTGCCCCAATAGGTCCAGGGATGATCAAAATTCCCTCCCTCGCAGCCTTTTCTTAACCCCATTCCCCTTTCCTTCTCTGTATTTCTCTTTCTCTCTATTTCTCTACGTCTCCTTTTCCATCCCCTCCATCTGTACCTTTCGCTCCCTTCCCCGCTAAAGTTTGTCCCAATAAGTCTGGGGATGATCAAAATTCCCTCCCTCGCAGCCTTTTCTTAACCCCATTCCCCTTTCCTTCTCTGTATTTCTCTTTCTCTCTATTTCTCTACGTCTCCTTTTCCATCCCCTCCATCTGTACCTTTCGCTCCCTTCCCCGCTAAAGTTTGTCCCAATAAGTCTGGGGATGATCAAAATTCCCTCCCTCGCAGCCTTTTCTAAAACCCATTCCTTTCCTTCTCTGTTCTCTTTCTCTCTATTTCTCTACGTCTCCTTTTCCATCCCCTCCATCAGTACCTTTCGCTTCCTTCCCCGCTAAAGTTTGTCCCAATAAGTCTGGGGATGATCAAAATTCCCTCCCTCGCAGCCTTTTCTTAACCCCATTCGCCTTTCTTTCTCCGTATTTCTCTTTCTCTTTCTCTGTATTTCTCTTCGGCTCCCTTTCCATCCCCTCCAGCAGTACCTTTCGCTCCCTTCCCCGCTAAAGTTTCCCCCAATAGGTCTAGGGATGTTCCAAATTCACTCCGTCGCAGCCTTTTCTCAACCCCCTTGCCTTTCTTTGTCCATATTTCTCTTTCTCTTTCTCTCTTTCTCTTCGTTTCCCTTTCCATCCAATCCATCAGCACCTTTCGCTCCCTTCCCCGCCAAAGTTTCCCCCAATAGGTCGCGCGCGAGTCCAGCGGAATTTGGTTAGCGCGGAGAGCATTGCGGCGAAACTTTCTTGCTTCACACCGCCTCAGC
>NC_066571.1:10967058-11029558 GCF_024679095.1 Eriocheir sinensis
TACACGGACCCGTCCTCCTTGTTACATAAGACGCTGCAGCTGTCGGCCACTTCGCTTGCATATTGGATGGGTCGGAGGCGGGCGTTTGGAATAGGCTGATTATCTGGGCGGGATGTAAGTGGATGGTGGGTTCGTAAAGGATAGGAGATGGAGATGGATAGGCGATGGTTTGGGAAGAAGGAAGGTGGGAGGAGGAGGATAAGAAAGGTGGTATGGTTAAGTATGTAAATGAATGGTAGGTGGAAGAGGGGAGAAGGAGAGTCTGGGAAGGTATTTAAATGAGTGATGGATGGAGGTATTTAAATGGGTGATGGACGGACAGACAGATAGACAGACAGACAGACAAACGGACAGTGTAAGACAGACATACAAACAGGCACAGAAAAGACATAGAGAGACAGACAGACACACAGACAGACAGACATACAGACAGACAGGCACTCATATACACCCAAAACTAGACAGAAACAAATAAACAAACATAAATACCAAGAACAAAACAAACACAGACATAAAACAGACACTAGCAATCAAAAACAAACACCAACACACACACACACACACACACACACACACACACACACACACACACACACACACACACACACACACACACACACACACACACACCGCCATACTTGGATAGAGAGAGAAAGAGGAGAAGAAAAAACTCACGTGGGGTTGATGAGGCCTCGTTCCCCGTCGAGGTGATCCACTTATCGAAAGAGGAACGAAAGTCACCCCTGGATATTAACAGCACCGGCCTGTCCAATTAAGGGAGAGGAGACTAGAGGGAAGGCAGGGAGAATTGAGAAGGGAGAAGGAGGGGGGGAAAGGAGGAAGAAGGGATGGGGACAAAACTCTCCCTCGCGAGCTTCGGTGAAATTGGAAAATATTTATTCGTCGAAACTCTGATGCCCTTTTACGGATTTTATTATCAGTAGTAGTAGTAGTAGTAGTAGTAGTAGTAGTAGTAAATATATATGTATGTAAATAATTGTCGAGAGAGGGGATGGAAACACATGAGCCAAACTTTGTAAACGGTTCCACACAACAACGATGGAGTAGGAGGAGGAGGAGGAGGGGGAGGAAATAAAAAATAAAAAAATAAATAGAAAAATAAAAAGTAAATGTTTGAAAAGAATAAATAAATGAAGAGAAATACAAAAAATAATAGCAGTGAATGTATTCGTGATATTCCTTCTACGTATAAAGAATAACAAACAAAACATACATACATACATACATTAAATAACAACTTCCATGTAATACTGTTTTTTCTATTCATTTATGTCAAAGTCACCAATATGCATACCTGTCAGCGGCTGTCCGTGTGTGTGTGTGTGTGTGTGTGTGTGTGTGTGTGTGTGTGTGTGCGTGCGCCATTTTTAACATATTTTCATTAGTTCCGCCTTTACATACAAATTACACAAACAAATCACCCGACAACAATTTCTGTCAAACCAATATTTTGTCCCCGGCGAGTGCGGGCATGTGTCGGCGTGCTGTACTCCGCGGCCTATATTGGGCGGGGAAATATGTGGTGGTGTCGGCAGGGGTCGTGACGGCGATGGTGTGGGCGCTCTGACACGAAAAACATACTCCCCTTCTCCCCTCAGAAAACCCAGAATACAAAGACTTCACTGCATAAGATTCCCTACGCAATGCTGTCTATTTTGCTGTCCAACTACCTCATGCAAGAGTCTGGTACATTCTCTCCTCCCCTCATCCCCACTTTCTCACCTTCCCTTCCCTTAGGAAACACTGAATACCGCTACTTAGCTGAAAAAGACTCTCCACACAAGCTCATTCTTTTCCTGTCTGACTTTCTAATACTAGAATCACATACCCGTTACTTCTCTTCTCCACTTTAGAAGCGCAGAATATCGGTATTTCGCTACACAAGACTCCCTACATAAGCTCTTTCTTTTGCTGTCCGGGTCTTTAATGCAAGAGTTAACCGATATCGTCATTCTTTCATCTCTCAATAGGACATCTGGAGCAGCCTTCCTTCTAATATATTTCGTACTTCCAGCGACCTAGACTCTTTCTGGAAGTAAATTCCATAACGCTATTCCTTTGAACTTCAACTGATCTTTATTTTGCATGCTTTATTTATTATTCATAGCCTTTATCTGCCTCGTTTACCATAAATAAACGTAAAACATTTATCTAACACTTCTTTACACACACCACGCGTTACATCACATCCATCCCCGCGGTTGGTTTGTATACTGGGTTCATTTTACTCCTGTTTATTATTTCAACTACTACTACTGCTACTACTACTACTACTGCTACTACTGCTACTACTACTTCTAATACTGCAACTGCTTATAATACTAATTCCAGCACCACTAGCGCTGTTCCATTAGGGCGTCTTCGCCACACTGATCATTGCCACGCGCCGATGACTTTCTCCATTCAGTTTGGGAGTTGTAGCCGGAAAGACAGCGAGTGGTTCAGTGCCCTTCTCTCTCTCTCTCTCTCTCTCTCTCTCTCTCTCTCTCTCTCTCTCTCTCTCTCTCTCTCTCTCTCTCTCTCTCGACCCGGCTTTTGTTTGCATATTTTGTCTTTCCTCAACTTTAAACACACACACACACACACACACACACACACACGCACACACACTCACCTGTTTCCGTCGTCCCTGAAGGGGTCTAATGAGCTTAATTAGTCCAGTTAGTAAGGATTCATCAAGTGAACCAAAATGACAACAACCTAATTTTTTCCCCTCTTTTCAGGTAAGGTTGTGTGCGGAGCTGAGCGTTGCCGGCCGAGAGTCAGAGTCGTGGTGAGTGAATGAGCTCGTATGTGGCTTGCTATGATTGTGTGTGTGTGTGTGTGTGTGTGTGTGTGTGTGTGTTAGTGAATTTCTACGTAAAAGATGAATATTAGTGAATCGAAGGTAATGTTTAATAATCAATTGTAGCTGTCCCGAGCCATACTTAGATTTCTGTTGCGCCAAAATCGATCTGATTAGGAAAGTTAGCGCGAGTTAAGCATGTGAGTAAACAGAATCCTTCCCTGTCCAGCTATGAGTAAAGTAAGGCTAGAGTGCGGTTGTCAGCTCGTGGTGGGAATCGTATGAAGGTTGGTAGCTCCTGGTGCTGCCCTCTCCCGTCACTACCAGGCCTTGTGTTGGTATCATTCCCTGTAGAGCACCAGGAAGATAGACACAGCCAGACAAAGTACTGCCGTGATGTCCAGAAAGACGTCCACCCAGCTTGTGTGTACCACGGGGGACACAGTGACATGGGTACTTGGGGCTGTATCTTCTAAGTCATCTTCCGAGTCTGTCTTTTGGGTCTGGGCTCCGGGTGATTGGTCCCCGGAGTCAGTCTTAGCCGCTGTCTTGTCGTGAAGGGCCCTGTAGAAGGCCAGGGTGGAGGGGTCCCCCAAGTCTATCTCAGGCACTGTCTCGTGATCCTGAGCACTGATTGGTGGGATCCCAGCATACACCTCGGGCACACTATCGCAGTCCTGTGTATTCCAAGCGGGGCTCCTCGGGTCAAAGGCTGGCAACATTATTTATAAGTGTTGTTAGCTGGTTGGTCTTTCTGACGGCTACCCGGGACTCCTCTCTTAGGTCTGCCGGTGAAATAAAAAATAGTAGATCTGTTATTTATCTCATCGTGTGGGAAGATGCTTAAGATATGTACATGCAAGCTAATATATTGAAGAAATCCCAGCATCCCAGTTCTTGCTCCTTCCATTCTCTCTCCTTCCTTCCTACTTCCTCCCTCATTCCTCTCCTCGATACGTCCCCACAGATCATGCCCTCCCTTCACCCCCCCCCCCCTCTTTCCTTCCTCCTCTTCCTCCTCCTCTTCTTTCCCCTCCTAAATCCTCCTCTTTAGTTCATGCACCAACCTATCTCCTCCCCTCCTTCCCATCCGTTCTTTTTCTCCACTCCTTCCTCTCCTCCTCTTCCTCCTCCTCCTGGCCTCCTTTTACTCCTCCTCCTCCTCCTCTCCCTCCCTGCAGCAAGTCATTGTTTAGAAGCTTTCTTTATTGTCATCAATCTGGATTATCGAAGCTGACATGAAAAACGTGAATGTGTGTGTGTGTGTGTGTGTGTACATTATCTATCAATCTGTTATGTATATATGTATGTGTCTGTCTGTCTGTCTGTCTGTCCTGACCTCCATGAAGAACAGTGCTGCCTCGAGGCGATATCCGTGATGTGTTTTATTTTAGAACAACAAGTGATTAGATGCGATAAATTTTACTTGGAAATGAAGACACGGAGGAAGCTTTTGCGTTGAATCATCGGTGTGTGTGTGTCGGGGCGCGCGAGGGGCGGAAATTAATTTGTCGGGTAAAGGATAAAGATAGATGGATATTATTACATGCCGTTTGAACACCTGGAATTAATCGCCGTTGCATATTTATTGGAAGTGTTTTGTATTATGTGGGGGTGGGGGTTCTGATTGTATTATTATTATTATTATTATTATTATTATTATTATTATTATTATTACTACCTATTATTTTACTTATATTTAGTACTGCTATTACTGTTATTCTTCCTCCTCCTCCTCCTCCTCCTCCTCCTACTCCTCCTTCTCCTACTCTTGCTACTGTTACTACTACTAATACTAATACTAATACTACCACAACTACTACTACTGCTACTACTACTACTATTACTGATACTACTACGACTACTACTACTACTACTACTACTACTACTACTACTACTACTGCCCCCACCACCACAACCACCACCACCACTACTACTATTACTATTACTACTACTATCATATTTTCATTGTGTATTGTTTTCTTTTCTTCTCGAACTTTATAACATTTTTCAGTCTTATTATTCTCGCAAAAATATTGAATTTCTTTCCTTTCATCTCCTTCCTCTTGTCTCTCCTCTCCCACGACCTTTGTCCAGCCAGCCTCTCCTCCTCCTCCTCCTCCTCCTCCTCCTCCTCCTCCTTCTCTTCGTCGCTCACTCTCCCTCCTCCTCCTTTCCTTTTATTGTCTTATATTTCTTTCCTTTCTTCTTTCCTCCCTGTTTTCCCCTCGTCATCTTTCTGTATTTTTTTCTTTTCCTCAGCATCCTTTTTTTTCTTCCTTTCTATTCGTTTATCTTCTTCCCTTCCCCTTTTCTTTTCTCCTACTCAAATTCCTACTCTTTCTTTCCCCTTTTTCCCCTCTCACCCAGTTCTACTCTTTCTCCTTGACTCCCTACATCTCATCCCCTTTTCCTTTATTCCTTTTCCCATTTTCCTTCCATCATTCCCTCTCTCCCTCCTTCCCCTCTCCCTTACGTTTTCTCCAACCCTTCCTCCTTCCCCCCTTCTCTTCTTTCCTCTCGTTTTCCTTCACTCTTTCCCTCTAACCCTTCCCTTCACATTCTCTCTTCTCTCCTACACTCTTACCTATTCTAAATCTCTCTCTCTCTCTCTCTCTCTCTCTCTCTCTCTCTATCTCTCTCAAGTTATCAAGTTGTCAAGTGATCAATGCTTTAAAGGTGGTGTCTTTTTACGCATTCTTTCCTCCATCATGACTCTCTCTCTCTCTCTCTCTCTCTCTCTCTCTCTCTCTCTCTCTCTCTCTCTCTGAGTTCAGAGAGAGAGAGGTATCAGGTCACACTTCAATTAACAACGTACTCTACGCCCAAGACGGTTTTTTTTTTTTTTCCTGACTCGAACTATTTCATCGCCTCGCCGCATCCCCTAACACGAACGGTCTGGTTTAACTTTTCTACTTTGGGCACCTTTTTCATTTCTCTCCTCGTTCCTTTATTCTATGTTTTATACCTGGCCTCCCCCTCCTCCCCCTTTGCTCCGTTTCCTTCATTCTTCACCGTTCCCCCTCTACCCTCCCATCCCTTTCTTTGTGTTCCACCCTTACTCCCTACTTCTATCTTTCCATTTTGCTTTCTATGTATCGTCCGTTGCATTTTCTCTCCCTTTATTCCCTTCCTACTCCACCTTGCGTTCTTCTCATCCTTCCTTATTTCATGAATCCCTCACCTTTTTCCCTTCTTAGAGAGAGAGAGAGCGCACAGAGAAGAACCAAGTTGAAAACATTTACAAAACTCTCCTCCTTCGAGTGAATGTTTGCTTACAAGAGACACTGAGGAAGGAGGGAGAAAGGGAGGGGGAAGGGGGAAAGCACCCCCTCCCCACCCCCATCCCCCATCCCCCCCTTCACTCTTTGGCACTTCAGAAAGACAAATATGAGCCTAAAAAACAGAAAAAATTAGGATGAGGGAAAAAAAATTAGGATGAGGATGAAAAAGAAAAACAAATGCTTGAACTTGGTGAGGTGTTGCGTCACTCACGTCTTTGTTTATGTGTTGCCGGCCAAGAAAAACTGTGTGCTATTGTGTTACTCTCTTATGTTGCCATGCGCACTCTCTCTCTCTCTCTCTCTCTCTCTCCCTTGCATTGTGTTGGTGTTGAAGGAAGAGAAAAAAAGGTGTTGTTTTGCTGTTTGTGTGTTGTTTTTCCCTCCTGTCATGTTATTGTGTTGATGTGTGTGTTGTTTTTATTGGTCTCATTGTGTTGCTGTGTTCTTATTCTCTGCTTCATTTCATTGTGTTATTTGTTTTGTGTGTTTCTGTGTTGCATCCTTTCGTTGTATCAGTGTGTTGCTGTGCTCTCAGTTTTGTGTGTTTCCTATTGTTGGTATTGTGTTGCTTTCTCTAGTGTTGTCGTTTTGGTGTATTGCTGTTTTTTTTTTCTCTATCTCTTTTTTTTCTCTATCTCTTTTTGTTTTCTCCTTAATTTTTTCTCCCTTCTCTATCTCTCTCCTATCGTTTCACTTTCCCCATTATGTTACCTTATATCCGTCCCTTCCTGTGTGTGTTGTTTTCATGCTGTGAGCTTGTGTTCTAATACGCAGATTCTTGTGTTGAGTTACTCTCTCTCTCTCTCTCTCTCTCTCTCTCTCTCGAATCGACTGAGCACTTAAAGAGACGCTCCCTGCCTGCCTGCCTCTCTATCTATCTATCTATCTGTCTCTTTATCAATCTATCTATCTATATCTATCTATCTATCTATCTCACTGCTTTCTCTGTACTCTTTTTCACTACCGACTGACCCCTCATAACCATCACCACCACCATCACCACCACCACCACCATCATCACCACCACCACCACTACCAACAATAACAACATATGCAACTCCCCTTCGTCCATCACCATTTGCTGTGTATTTCTCTCTCTCTCTCTCTCTCTCTCTCTCTCTCTCTCTCTCTCTCTCTCTCTCTCTCTCTCTCTCTCCTTCCTTCTTTTTCGCTTTCTTTTCCTTATTTCGGCTTTTCCTTTGTTCCTTTTTTTCCTTTTCACCTTTCCTTCGTTTTCTTTCTATTTTCCTGGTCCTCCTCCTCATCTTCCTCTCTTTCTCCTCCTTCCTTCATCTTTCACTTTCCTTGTTCTTCTCCTTCTCCTTCATCTTCTTCATAGTGCATTTAGTTCATGTGGTTCGTTCTTTTTTTCTACTGTTTCTTTTCTCTATTTTTTTCTTTTATTTCCGTTTCTTTTCTTCTCTTATCAGTATTTTTCTTTTTCTCCTCCTCCTCCTTCTTCCTTTTTTTTTTTCTTTCTCTTCCTCTCGTACTACTTATGCTAATACTCCAGCTTCTCCTCCTCCTCCTCCTCCTCCTCCTCCTCCACTTGATGGCTTAAGTATTACCCAATCGGAAAGTTACCGAAGGACATGAAACACACACACACACACACACACACACACACACACACACACACACATGGACACGCACATTGGTGGTGGTGGTGGTGGTGGTATGATATTAAAGAAAGACAGAACACTCCACACAGTCCCTCTTTCTCTCTCTCTCTCTCTCTCTCTCTCTCTCTCTCTCTCTCTCTCTCTCTCTCTCTATCTATATATCTATCTATCTGACTCTATCCCTTCATCCTTCCTTCCCTCCCTCCTTCCCTTCTTCCCTTCACTGGTGTCCCTTCAAATTACCCTTCCATTATCACCCTTCACCGTTCTTCCCTTCATTCCTTCATCATATCCCCTTCAAGTGCTCTCTCCTCACCCCTTCATAAACTGCCCTTCACATTAACTGTCCCTTCCTCGCCCTTCATCAGTTCCCTTCAAGTCCTCTTTTTCTGCCTGTTAGCAATCACTGTTTTTCCCATCAGTCAACTTCCTTCTTTTCCTTCACTTTATCATCATCCCTTCCCTCCCTTTCCCTCCCCTTCATTCTCTCTCTCCCTCCCTTTCCTCCCCCATCTTTCCTTCTCTCTCTTAACCTTACTTTTTCTCTTCTCTCCTTTCCTTCCTCTCTCTTCCTTCCCATCAGTCAATTTCCTTCTCTTCCTTCACTTCATCATCCCTTCCCTCCCTTTCCCTCCCCTTCATTCTCTCTCCCTCCCTTTCCTCCCCCCATCTTTCCTTCTCTCCCTTAACCTTACTTTTTCTCTTCTCTCCTTTCCTTCCTTTCTCTTCCTTCCCATCAGTCAACTTCCTTCTTTTCCTTCACTTTATCATCATCTCTTCCCTCCCTTTCCCTCCCCTTCATTATCTCTCTCTCCCTTCCTTTCCTTACTTCTTTCTCTCTCCCCTCTCTCCTTCTCTTCCTTACCCTTTACTCTCCTCTCCTCTCCTTTCCTTCCTCTCTCTTCCTTCCCATCAAGCAATTTCCTTCTCTTCCTTCTGTTTATCCTCATCCCTTCCCACCTTCTCCCTCCCCTGCATCCTCTCTCCCTCCCTCCCTTCTCCCCTTCGCTTTACTTCCCTTCACCCTTCCCTTATCTCACTCTATCTCTTTCCTCTTGTCTCATCCACCCTTCCCTTCATCTCCCTTCACTCCACGCCCTTCACGCCTGGTCCTTTCCCTGTCAGTTAGCAAGCGCCTTCTCCCTCCCTTTCCTTCCCTTCTCCCTTCCTTTACTCTCATCCACCCTTCCCTTCCTCTCCCTTCACCCTTCGCCCTTCCAGCTTGGTCCCTTCTCCTTCAGTTAGCGCGCGCCTTCTCCCTCCTTTCCCCTTCAGTTGGCAAGCTCCCGGCGGCCGTATATTGCTTCAGAGGCCAGCTGGGTGCCGCGGCCGCCTCAGAGGTCGCTGGGCCGTTGCGGGTTGTTGGGGGAAGTTAAGGCGAGGTGAAGGAGAAAGCAAAGACGTGTATTGGCAGCAGTAGTAGTATTTAGTAGTAGTAGTAGTAGTAGGAGGAGGAGGAGGAGGAGGAGGAAGAGGAAGAGGAAGAGGAAGAGGAGGAGGAGGGATGATATTGGCAGTAATAGTAATGTTTTCCTCATTTCTTTTCCATTTTCTCTTCCTTTCTTATCTACTTTCCTTTCTTTTCCTTTTTCCTTCCCTTCCCTTCCCTCTTTTTCCTCTTTCAACCATTCCTTATGTATTTTTCTACGCAAAATCCTACCTCTTTGACCTTTCCTCTTCCTCCTCCCCCCCTACTCCTCCTCCTCCTCCTCCTCCTTCTTCCTCTACGTCAGACCCACGAAAATCGAGCTAATTGCCCCCCCAGACGAGGCCGCAGAAGTGCTGAGGTGAGCAAGATGAATCAGGGCCCAGGTGACCTTCCTTCCAAAGACTTTTTTTTTCTATATATTGGATGTCGAACTTGGAATCGATATAACCACCGCCCATCTGTCCCTCTCTTTCTCTCACTCTTTTTTTTCTCTCTTTTTCTCTTCGTCTCCGTCTCTGTCTTCTATCTCTATCTCTGTCTATCTATCTATCTATATCAATTCTATCGTTTTTGTTTTCCCATTTATCACCTTATTTTTTCTTCCTTCCTTTCCTCTCCTCTTCTTTCTTCTCTTCTTCGTTACTTCCCTCTCCTCAAACTACCTCCTCTGTTGTTGTTTTTCTTTTTTCCTTCTCCTCTTCTCTCCTCTCCTCCCTTCTCTTATTTTCTCTTCTCTCTCGCCTCTCCACCTTTTTCTTTCCCTCTCTTCACATGTTATATTCATCTGCTCTCCCTAACCGTATATTCGCATACATATCACTAGCAACACTGGAGAGAGAGAGAGAGAGAGAGAGAGAGAGAGAGAGAGAGGGAGAGGGAGAGAGAGGGGGGTTATTGTGCAAACTAGTCCACTGGGTCATAACTCGTGATGTTGAATATTTTATGATCGCTCTCGTGAACTCCTATGGCGCGTGTGTGTAGATGTGTGGGTGTGTGGGTGTGGGCCCATAACTGTTGCCAAGAAACACATATAATTAACCATTTTAACGATAACTATGTATGAAGGCAGTTATCGGGGTCGAAGATTCAGTTTTTGGGTCGGAAATCGGCAAACATAAGAGGCAAAGTACGACAGTATGGCAACGCTGGTGTGTGTGTGCGCGTGATGAGCTACACCCGTCAGCCTCATCCTTGCCAACACCCGACAGGTTACTTTACTCCGAGCAGCTTTCCCTCTCCATTAAGGCGGCGTGCATTAGGCAGGGACGCTGAGGCTGATCACTGATGCGCCGGGAAGGGTCTGCTGCCAATTCCAAGGCCAATATATGAGCACTTAGGCGAGACACTGAGTCCCTTAAGGAAGACTAACTTCGTGGAACATTATACCCAGTACATAACCAGCTTTCTGATAGCTTTGGCGTACTCATAACAGTTGTCATATCCTACACTAGATAATCAACAGAATATATCATGCAACATTTTTCTGTATATTTTAGCGTGATGTAGCAATGGTGGCCTTTGTATGGTGAGTTATTCTGAACCTCTGTGCATCCTCCTCGGCCATAGCAGTATAGAGACGTGTCCAGCCTTACCGTACCTTAGAGTAGCGTTTTCCTGAGCCTCTACGTCTCCCACAGCCTCCATCAGCAAAGAGACCATCCTTGCCAGCCCTTAGAGTAGCGTTTTCCTGGACCTCTGTAATTCCCCCTCAACCCCAGCAGGAAAGAGACCTATCCAGCCTTACCGTACCTTAGAGCAGCGTTTTCCTGAGCCTCTGTACGTCCCCCACAGCCTCCAGCAGGAAAGAGACCATCCTTGCCAGCCCTTACAGTAGCGTTTTCCTGGACCTCTGTAATTCCCCCTCAACCCCAGCAGGAAAGAGACGCATCCAGCCTTACCGTACCTAAGAGTAGCGTTTTCCTGAGCCTCTGTACGTCCCCAGCAGCCTCCAGCAGGAAAGAGGCGGGTCTGGGCGGCCGTCCCTTGAGGAGTGAGTCGAGGAAATGCAAGAGTCAGTGATTAATGTTCGTGCGTCGAGTGATTTATTGTGAGGCGGGATTTGGCGCCGCGGGGAGGAAAGAATTGGGCTAAGGGTTGCATTGCCTGTAGTGATAGTAATAGTAGCAGTAGTAGTAGTAGAAGCAGTAGTAGTAGTAGTAGTAGCAACAATATCAAGACTCTTTTCCATCCTAAACTGACGCTCTCTCTTTGGCCTCTCGTTCTCTATTCTCTACAGGAGCAACAAATAGCGTTCTTTTTATACATTTTTTACCCTTGAGCATCTTCCTGTACTGTAAAAAACGTAGAAGTAAAATTGGCAGTCGTAGTAACAGTAACAGAAGTAGCAAAAACGGTAGTAGGAGAAGTAAGGGATGTAGGAATAGTAGTAATAGTAGTAGCAGTAGTAGGACCCCGCGTTGTTTTGGCAGCCGCACCAACAAGCCTAACCCCTAGTGACTGTTTTTGGCAGCTGGTGAAAGGCATCGCGTCCCTTCCTGCCCTCGCCTTGATTACGCTCCCCACCTGCCACGCCCTCGCTAATAACCTTCCTGGGTGACTGGATGGCTGACTGGCGGACTGACTGGACTAACGAGCTAGATGGATGAGTGAGTGAGTGGATGGGTGGGTGACTAGCAAATTTATGAGTAGAGAAATGGATGTATTGACATGAAGAAGGAAGAGTGGATGGATGAATGGATGGATAGAGAAATGGATGCGTGGATGGATGACTGACAAGCTAGATGAGTTGATGTATAGGTAGATGGCTGACTGAATGACTGGATAGCTATATGGATGAGTGGATTGGCAGGTGGATAAATGATTGACTAAGACGATGAATAAATGGAAGGATAGATGGATGAGTGGTTGACTAGGTGACTGACTAGCTAAATGGATGAATAGAGAGATGGATGAGTGAATGAGCTAGTGGTTGAGTGGATGACTAGCTAAATGGATTAATGGAAACGTATAGGAATGGGTGAATGGATTGATAAGTTTCTGACTGATTGACTGATGAGGTTGATGAATAGACTGATAGTTGACAAGCTGGAAAGGAGGTTGAATGGATGATTGACTGACTGACTGGCTTACTGAAGGAGTCAATATGTATCTATCTACCTACATACCAAAATATTCATCTATCTACCTATGACAGTACCGCCCCCTAGGTATCAATATTCCACTTTGTTCTTTCATTCCCAAGGCAGGCAAGGCAAGGATAGCGCGCATCAAGTCTTCGTGGGGTAAATAAAAAGGGAAAGCTAATTCAGTTCAGGTAATTGCGTTAGAGCCTCGCCCTTCGCGTGAGGAAAAGAAACACACTTCGAAAAACACGCAACACTACATCCCTGGCACTTACAAACACTTAGATAGAAACAGCTACCGTCACTTCTTAATCCCATTCTTAGTAATCTTGATAGAGGAGGAAAGGAGAATCCAATCTTTTTATTGACGAAAAGAAACACACATACTTCGAAACACACGCAACACTACATCCCTGGCAACACTTAGACAGGAACAGCCAGCGTCACTTTTTTTTTAATCCCATTCCAAGTAGCGACTTTGAGTGGGGGACTTTAGAAATCTTGATAGAGGAGGAAAAGAGGATCTAATCTTATAATTGATCTCTTTTGTGTCTGTTTAGAAAATCCTCGTCGCGGGTGGATGAAAAATGAGTGAGTTTTTTTAGGAGCTTAGAGTAAGTTTTTGGGCCTGGGAAGAGGCACGCTGCGGCCCTGAGTAATTGGTTGGTAAGGGAGGAGGAGGGAGGCGAAGGAGAAGGAAAGGAAGGAGGAGATAAGAGACGTGAAGGAATAAGATGAAGAAAGGAAGAGGAAAGGCAAGAAAAGGAAAGAGTAATCAGGAAAAAGTGTGTGTGTGTGTGTGAGAGAGAGAGAGAGAGAGAGAGAGAGAGAGAGAGAGAGAGAGAGAGATTTTTGACCGACCGATTGACTGACTGACTTACTGACTGACTAACTGAGTGACTGACTGATAGACAAAAATCATAAATGAAAGAAAAACATACAAACAAATAGAGGAGGACAAAATGAGACAGCGAAGTAAGCCAACAGAATAATAAAGAAAAGAGAGAGAGAGAGAGAGAGGGGAGCCTTTTCACACTACCACCACCACCACCACCACCATGCTTATCACGGTCCCATCACCAGGCTAAGATAAGGCACACACGTTTAAAGGCCTTGAAGGAATAAATAGATCGACGGAAAGGCGGGGAGAGGAAAATAGATAGAGAGATAGACAGAGGGAAAGAAAGAAAAAGCGAAGGAAAACTAGAAAGAAAGAGAGAGAAAGTAAAGAAATAGAGGTTGTGTAAATATCAAAACACAGCGACAAAGTTAGTAAATGGCAAAGAACCTGAAGGAAATAACAGGAAATGGAGAAGGACGAAAGAAAAGGAAATGAAGGAAGTAGAAAAGAAGGAATGTGAAAAAAATAAGAAGAGGAAAGAGAGGCAAAGGAAAGAGTATGGAGAAAAAAGATTTAGAAGGGAGAGAGAGAGAGACTGGGAAGAAAGTTCTCTCTCTCTCTCTCTCTCTCTCTCTCTCTCTCTCTCTCTCTCTCTCTCGCGCGCGCGCGCGCGCGTATTGTACTACAAAATATAATACAGTTCCATGTACAGGAACTTCACAGAATATTAATTTGTGGATGAAAAAAGGATGCGGTGATGACGGGAAGGTTTGTGGCGTGTGAGATGCGCGCACGAAGGCAGCTTGGCAGTGGAAGGGTTAAGAGAGATAAAAGGTATTCATTTTAGGAACTAGCGACGCAAGAAAATCCCAGCGTCAGACTTTCGACAGGTGGCAGAAAGTTCCCCGTGTAGTTAATGGGCTCGGGAAGAGATTGGGCGGGGCGTGGAGAGCCGGGGCGAGATGAAGGATGTCGGAGAGTGGCGTGGAGAGAGACGGAAGCACATAGGGAGCGAGACAGACAGAGGCAGCTAGAGTGAGACAGTTACACACCCAAAAACAAGTAACGAAGTAAATAAAAGATATAAAAAAGTGACAATTAATGAATAACGGATTAGAAAAGGAAAAAAAATTAAAGACACAGAAAGACAGACGTGTGTACATACAAATAAACAAACAGACAAAATTTTAGACATACATGCATAAAAAAAAGAACAAAATAAAAGAAAGAAAGAAAGAAAGAAGAAGAAAAAAGTAGTCATTCTAACACACATATATACAGAGACAGACAGATAGGCAAACAAAAACAAAGATAAGACACACACACACACACACACACACACACACACACACACACACACACACACACACACACTCAGTCAGACAGACCCAGTTATTCAGTCAGTCAGTTAGTTAGTTAGCTACATAGTTTATTTAACCACGCAGAGTATAACGCACTCTACAAATAAAAATTAAACGTGATATATAATTTGGCCCAACGCAACAATGTATAATTCAACACACAGCGGCTTTAGTAACAACGCATGCAATTGAAAAAAGTTAAAGTTACTCGTTAAAATGTTGGAATAATATGCGTTTTTATTTGTTTTTTTTATAACAGAGAGAGAGAGAGAGAGAGAGAGAGAGAGAGAGAGAGAGATAGAGATAGATACAGAGACAGACAGAGACGGAGACAGAGAGAGAGAGAGAGAGAGAGAGAGAGAGAGAGAGAGAGAGAGAGAGAGAGAGAGAGAGAGAGAGAGAGAGAGAGAGAGAGAGAGAGAGAGAGAGAGAGAGAGAGCAGCCCCGACTCTTGACTCACGGGCTGCTAAAATCATCCCTTGATCCTTGGTCTTATTGCACTCGATGGGAAGGTCTTTAGGGCTTTACGGCAAGTCCCGCTCGTCGGCCCTCCGGACCCGGCAACACAAACGTAGAGAAGATGATAAGAAAAGAAACGTGGGCCAAACGTTGACTATTATGAAAGGGTGAAGTACAAGATCGAATTATATAGACGAAATACATGAATGAGTTTGTATTTCACCTCTTATCTCCCTTCCCTTCCCCGGAGATACATACATAGAGGAGATAACAGGAAAACAATAGAAGGGTAAACCGTTGATTATGATATTGAGGAGTAGTACAACGTTGACTTACATAGTCAAATTACATGAAAGATTTAATTAGGTTAGGTAGAGTTTAGGGTACCTTCAAACACATGATAGCCAGCACCTTATGGTATAAATTAACAAAGAATGACCTCACTTGGTTGATATAAAGTTTCATTAGTAAGGAAGCATATATGAATTTTCTGAGTCGAGAGAGAGAGAGAGAGAGAGAGAGAGAGAGAGAGAGAGAGAGAGAGAGAGAGAGAGAGAGAGAGAGAGAGAGAGAGAGAATTAGTGAATGAATGAGAGAAGGGAAGAAAGAAAGAGAAAAAAAAGTGAATGAATGAGTAAACAAATAAAAAAAGAAGGAATGAAAGAAAGAAAAATGTAAAAGAATGTAAGAAAGAAGGATAGATAGATAGATAGAAAGGAAAAATGAGAAAAAGTGAGGGAGGGGCGGCGAAGGTCTCAGATGGCAGGCGGATATGATCGGTTTTGGTCAATATCATTTGTCTCCGTTCGATTCAGAAAAGTTGGGACGGAAGACGCGGCGCTGGCCAGACGGTGCCCCGGATAACCCTGCCTCGCCGGGGACAAAATAGCGGCTAGTTTGATAGGAAAGGAAATGAGGGTGATCTATTGGTGTATCAGGTAACAATATAATGTGCTGAAGGGAATTTGATTGGCCCCACGTAGAAATAGGATAGGAAATAAGGTTGGAAATGTGTGACAGACGAGAATTGGTTCACCTAAAAAATGATTGCGGGATTTTCTTTCCTCTAAAATATTACGAGAGATCACGTACTTCTGAAAAATTGACTTCCATTATGTAGTTTCAAGAGGAGGGTATCAGGACACCTCTCCTCCCGAAATTTACCTCTCTTTCGGCCACTCCTCTGAACTCTTTTTTTATAGGAGCAGTGATTAGCGGGATTTTTTTTTGTTTCCTTTTTTTTTTTGCCCTTGAGCTGTTTCCTTTGCTGTAAAAAAATGCTGGCAGGAAATTTGATTGACTACATGTGGATACAAGACTGATGTATGTGACAGAAGAGTTGATTGTCCTAAGAAATGGTTGTTTGATTAATTTTCTTCTTAAACTCACTCAGTGCTTGTTCGTGGCTAACCAAAGTTCACTTCTGAAAAATCGTCGGCCTTTGTGTAGTTTCGTCTATAGTGGCAGAAGATCCTATCGACTTTACGTGGAAATATGACGGAGGTGTGTGAGACGAAATGGGTGGTTGTCCTTATAGATATTTGCTTGATTTCTTTATCTTTACTTCTTATCATTCGTGTTTCCTTCCCACTTTCCATTTTTCTCTTCATCCTTCTTTCCTGTCTTTCTTTATTCTTTCGTACCTTTCATCTTTCCTTCTCTTCATTCTCCTTTTTACTTTCCATTCCTCTTTCCTTCACTCCCTTTCTTTTACCCTTCCTTCCTTCCTTCCTTATATCCTTCCCATTCTTCTACCCCCGTTTACTTTCCTTCCTTCCTTCCTTCACTCCGTCTTTCTGTTCTATCCTCACTTCCTTCCTCTCCATCCTTCTGTTCTTCCTCCTTTTCCTCCTTTCATCGTTTACTTCACATCAAATCACACACATCCACAGTCTCCCACTCTCTCCCTCTCTATCTATATCCTCATCAGCACTCCTCCATACCTCTCTCCCTCTCTTTACGCCCTCAAATAATCCAGTGATCGCAGCAGATGATAGACAGCGGCAGCGGCTCTATGCTCCAGCCAAGAGTAAATAGGGAGGCGTATTGTTCATTTGGCTCGCCTGTATATTTTTCATCTGAGGGGCAAACACACGAGGCTCTTGTTGCTGCCGCCGGATTGTCTATCATCTGTTGATTGCAAAACCGACAGGCAGCGGGCGTTCTTTTTTACCGGCTAGGGATTGAGTTAAGCCGAGAGAGAGAGAGAGAGAGAGAGAGAGAGAGAGAGAGAGAGAGAGAGAGAGAGATTAATACTGAGGTTGTTAAAGCTTACAAATTGGAAAAATATAAATATGTATAAAATATGATGTAGTGATGACAGAAATATTAATAAAGTGAAGATATAGAGAGGCAAGGGAAGAGAAAGGAAAGGAAAGGAAAGGAAAGCAGAGAAAAGGGAAGGGAAGAGAAGGAAAGGAAAGGCAATGAATAGAAAGGAAAGAGAAGGAAAGGAAAGCAAAGAGAAAGGAGGGAAAGAAAGGGAAGAGTAGGAGAGGAAAGGAAAGGCAAGAATAAGGACAGAAAAAGGGAAGGGAGAGAAAGAAAAGAAATAACAGAATGAAAAAGAAAGAAGAAAGGAAATAAGAAAAATTAAACCACAGAAACCTTGCACCCAGAGAGAAAGAAAGAAGAAAGATAAATAAAGAGAAAGGAGAATAAAACTCCACCGCTGAAGGAAGAAATTACCAAAAAAGGAAATATTAATAAACGAAGGAGGAGGCGAGGAGGCGGAAAGAAGAAGTTAATAAGGTCAAGTAATTGGAGTCTTTCGTCTTTTTTTTTTTTTTTTTTTTTTTTTTTTGCGGCCGAGAGCAAATTTTTTTTTTTCCTCCCGCTCGTCTGGAATTCATGTTTTTGAAAGTTTGTAAATAAATTTTTCATATATATATTAATTTTTACGTTGAATAGGCTGACTCTCTCTCTCTCTCTCTCTCTCTCTCTCTCTCTCTCTCTCTCTCTCTCTCTCTCATCTTTCCCTCCTTTCCTTCCTTCCTTTCTACCTTCCCTCCCTTCCTTCCTCTCTATTCCTTCAGCTTTCAAAAATATGTCTGAAGGTCCGTCTTGAAGCAGATTTTGGTCCTCTTTCTATATTCCAGGAACCAAATCGCTCCTTTTCAGTACCAGTCTTCAAACATCCCATCATCCCTCCTCCATTCCCAACATCAGTCCCTCCCTCCCTCCGTCCTTCCCTTCCATCCCTCCTTCCCGCTGCTGCCTGCCTTCTTTCCTTTGATTTCCTTCCCTTTTATCCTCCCAGCTTGTCTCTAGTTTATTTTTTTTTTCTATTTTTGTTAAAGTCCACAATTCATTTTTTTCTGTTTCTTTTTTTTTTTCAGGAAACGTTTTTCTTGCTTGTTTATGTAACACTCTCTCATACGTTGTTGTCTTCCTTCCTTCCTCTTCTTTATTCCCACTTATTCTTTCAGCTTGACGTTTTTGTTTAAGTTTGCAGATCGGTTTTTTTTTTTTTTCCAGTCTATCCTACATTGCTATCCTCCTCCTTCAATCTCCTGCTTTTCTTCCTTCCTTCCTTTTCATCTCTTTTACTCTTTGTGCTTGATTTTCGTACTTAGGTTTCTGTATCGGATTTATTTATTTCGTTTTTCTTATATTTCAGGAATTATTTCACTTCTTTCCTGTAGCTGTCTTTCTTACGATGACCTTTTCTTATTTCCATCTCTCCTTTCCTTCCAA
This sequence comes from Eriocheir sinensis, assembly GCF_024679095.1. Taxonomy (NCBI): domain Eukaryota; kingdom Metazoa; phylum Arthropoda; class Malacostraca; order Decapoda; family Varunidae; genus Eriocheir; species Eriocheir sinensis. Next base: position 10,985,640 of record NC_066571.1, read on the forward strand.
CTGTTCCCTTTCTTCCCTTTCCTTTCCTTTCCTCTTTCTCCTTACCAACAAATATTCTCTATTCTTCCTTTCCTCCTTATCCCTTCCCTCTCTTCGTCTCCCTCTATACCCTTCCCCTCTCTCCTCCTCCTCTTCCTTCTTTTCTTCCTCTCTCCTCGTCATTTCTGTTCCTTCCTGTATCGGTTACCGCTGGAGAGAGAGAGAGAGAGAGAGAGAGAGAGAGAGAGAGAGAGAGCGGAGGCAGGTGTTCTGTTCATGCATATTTGCGGTTCTCCGTCCCAGCATCCTCGCTTTAAGCCGCGTCCGGGGGGTTCTGCGGACCAACGCACGAATGTTGCATATGGCCTTAACCTTGCCCTCACCTCTATCTCCTTCCCCTCTCCCCTCTCTTCCATTCCCTTCCCCCTTTCCCTTCTCCCCTCTCTTCCATCCCCTTCCCTCTTTCCCCTTACCTTCTATCGTCCATCTCTTTTCCCCTCATTTTCCACCCCATCCGCTTAGCCTCTTCCACATCCTTCCCCTTTGTACGTTCACTTCATCCTCTCTCCCTTTTCTCGATCGTTCTGTCCCTCTCACCTTCACTTTGAACCCCTTTGCCTCTTTCCCATCCTCTTTCCCTCTTTGGTCCTATTCCTCTTCGTCTCTCTTCCTTTCTTCGTGTAGTTCCTTATCCCTTTCTCTATTCTCTTCTCTTAAACCCTTTCCTCAACCCCATTCAACGTCGTGTATCCCTGTGTACCCTGTGTATATCTTGTAGTAAAGGAAGAGGAGGCGAAGCGGGAAGAGGAAGAGGAGGAGGAGGAGGAGGACAATCACATTATTCCAAGGAGACGAATACTCATGAGCTGTAATGAGGTGAGGCGCCGAGCGTTTAGTTCAGTTACGGGAGAGCGGGAAGGTAAGCGTCGAAGGGAAGGGGACAGGTAAGCAGTTAGGTAAATAGGTAGGCAGGTAGGTAGGCTTAAAAGTGTGTGTGTGTGTGTGTGTAGACAGAAGTACGCTTAACAGATAAGTACACATATAAAATTAAAGCTGTGTTTGTCAGTGTGTGTGTGTGTGTGTGTGTGTGTGTGTGTGTGTGTGTGTGTGAGTAGACAGAAGTACGCTTAACAGATAAGTACACATATAAAATTAAAGTTGTGTTTGTCAGTGTGTGTGTGTGTGTGTGTGTGTGTGTGTGTGTGTGTGTAGAGAGAAGTACGCTTAACAGATAAGTACACATATAAAATTAAAGTTGTGTTTGTCAGTGTGTGTGTGTGTGTGTGTGTGTGTGTGTGTGTGTGTGTGTGAGTAGACAGAAGTGCGCTTAACAGATAAGTACATATATAATATTAAAGTTGTGTTTTCCAGTGTGTGTGTGTGTGTGTGTGTGTGTGTGTGTGTGTGTAGAGTTAAGTGTTTAGTCGCTTGCACCAGACAAAGGGGCCAATACGTTCCATGGTGCTGCTCTCTGTACAGATATAGCTAAAGTTGCAAGCCCTCCACTGTTACATATCGGACAGCACCGTGTAACTTGCCGTCCATATATCTAGAGTTAGGTCGCCTGATCAAGACAGCGGGACCGATAAGTTACACGATGCTGTACCCTTATACGCAAATAGCTTCAGTTGAAAGTTCACTATAGATACAGAAAGCTCAGAACTGTCCTTATCTCTCCTTCTGTCTAGAGTTACGTCGCTTGAAAAACATACGTAGAGGGGCCGATAATTTACACTTTTTTTTTACAGCAGAGGAGACAGTGCAAGGGCGTAAAAAAAACAAAAAACAATAATGAAAAAAAAAAAGCCCGCTACTTACTGCTCCTAAATAGAGTAGAGTGGCCAAAAAAAGATAAATATAAATAGACAAATAAATAGCCAAAGTTAAGAGCCCACCAATGATATATAGAAGACAGAACTTTATATGTTTTAACCTTCTGTATGGAGTTAAGTCAATATCCGGCACTATCTTTCATTTAGTCGTTGCTAGATATACATAAGAGACCTGTAAGCTACATGGTTCTTCCCCTCTGAACAGGAATAGTCAAGGTTGCGAGTCTCCCATTGGTCTCTGTGCCCGGATATTACTCGCCATTTATCTTCATTACGCTTCATCTCTCTCATAATTCATCTTCACGGCAAATCATTTATCTCGCGCTCATTATTACTCGTCACTACTTCTGCCGTTCATATTTGTTCAGCTTAACGACACTTTGTTGGCTCGTTAAGCGCTGATGAATAAAGCGTTTTTTTTATTTTTTGCTCCGCTGATAATTGGCGAAGTGTTGTGTCAGTGATGTGATATATTATAGTGTTGATGTGTGTAGGGGGGAGGCTGTGTGTGTGAGGGAGGGTATGGAGTGTGTGTGTGTGTGTTAAGGATGTGGAGGTTGAGTTGGGGAAAGAAGGAGAGAGAGAGAGAGAGAGAGAGAGAGAGAGAGAGAGAGAGAGAGAGAGAGAGAGAGAGAGAGAGAGAGAGAGAACACTAAAAATATACACTGCCTACCCTCGGGGCTTCGCGTGTTCGACCTTTCAGAATCTTGCTCTCAAAACGAACTTGATTTCCGCCCAATGAAAAACTGAAACAAACGAAACAATTGAATTTTTCCTCCTTGACCTTCGACCGACTGGGAAGAGGAGGAAGAGGAGGAGAAGTGGGGGGGGGAGATAGAGAAAAGGAGGGAACTGGAGGAGGGAATGAAGTGGAAAAGAGGGTTGACACAGCGGCTGGAAGTGGTATTAGGAGAAGGAGGAGAAGGAGGAGGAGGAGGAGGTGAAGTAGGAGTGACATAACTGACCGAGAAGGGAAAAAAAAAAGCTAAAAGTGACGGTGGCGATGTAAATAATGAATAAGAAGGAGGAGGAGGAGGAGGAGGAGAAGGAGATAAAGTGTAAGAGTGACATTAGTGAACTCGAAAGGGGAAAGTGCAAATAAGTGTTGAGGATGAGAAAGAGAAAAAGAAAGAGGAGAAGGAGGAGGAGGAGGAGGAGATACAGTGGAAGAGTGACATTAGTGAACTCGAAAGGGGAAAGTGCAAATAATAGTATTGATGAGGAAGGGGAAAAGAAAGAGAAGGAGGAGGAAGCGGTGGAGGAGATAAAAGGACAAGGCTTTCGTAGGCGTTGTGGGCATTTCCAGGGGTAGTTTTATGACCCTGGTGGTAGTGTGAGTCTTCTTCTGTACCATGAACGTGAAGAAACACTCATTAGAACCCGACTGACCCCCTCTTTGACCTTTGGAAATAGGTGTTGTGAGAAGCGAGAATGTTTTATAATACCAACCAAAGATGAAAAGTTACGTTGGTATTTCAGAAGTGGGAGGAAAAAAAATGAACAGACGGAAACAATGTAAACAATTTAGTGTGTCGGGATAATGAAATCGTTCCTATCGGCTTTGTGTGTAGCATTTCAATAGACTATTATTTGACTATTGTTTTTAATTCAATGTTCCAGATACTCCTCATTAATAAGGGCTTGAAACTGTTAAAAGCGATCTAATAAGTATATTATATGAACGAAGGAAAGTATTGGGAATTTATTTTTTTCGTCCATGTTATACAAGGTCTCCCTTTGCCAATAGATATCATTTATTAGCGACGAAAAATCTAAAATGTTCATCTCCTTCGTTCGATTCAACATGCTTACCTCTTTTGAATATAAGAATACGTGCCACAAACGTCTTAGTATAATCGTATATACGAATATCAGATAAGTGCATTAAGTGTTTTGTATACGCATGTGCTCACCACAAACTCTCTTTATATACTTCCCATTAGGTACGTATAAACAAGTACCAGATTAGCGCATGACTCTTTATATGTATGACTTGGCATGCGACCTTTCATCACAAGCGGCGCGGCGCGAAGGACACTCGTGGCCCTTCTGCATGCAGGGCCACGACGCGGACTAAAAATATGCACTGCCACACACACGTCAACGCGCACTCCGCCGCCCGCTGCCCGTGAACCGACCCTGGCAACGGCGGGTACTGCTTGTTGGCGTTGGCATGCAAGCAGACAGACGGATAGACAGACGAACAAACACCTGACATGCCAAACACACACACAAACGCCAACACATACATATACCCTGCCAGACAAACACACACACACACACACACACACACACACACGCCCTGTTTTTAAGCCACTCACAGTCTCCCGAGATAACTGTTTCAGCAGTTTCTTTTCCTTCATATAAAACCACAATTCGTATACGAAATTCACTGCTTAGTTTTCTTATTTCCATGTGTCAGTTTCTTCCACCACTATTTATTTTCCTTCATTTGAAAGCATAACTCTTACACTCGATTCTCTGTTTCTTTTATTTTCTCCATGTTCCAGTTTCCGCAGTTTCTTTCCCCACACAATAAACCACAACTCATCTCCATCATTCACGGAGGCTTCATGTCCTCTCCAATCATTGCCTTCTCTTCCTTCTACTTCGTATTTTTCCCTCTCGCGTGTTTTCGTGTGGAGTTCATCAGCGGCTCATCCCCGGTCACCGCCGTCGCCAAAGGGAAGAATTACCGTCCGCTCTTTAAGGCTATGATTGCTTGATGTCACTGCACGGACCCGCTTCCCTCTGACACCCGCTGATGAGGGAAGGCTAGGAGGAGGAGGAGGAAGTGATAAAGAAGGAAGACGAAGAGGGAAAGGAGAACGAGGAAGATATTGGTTGTAAAAAAAAAAAAAGAGGACAAAAGAAGGAAAAAAGATAGAGAAGGAATGAAAAGATGGAATGAGAGAAAAAAAGAACATGAAGGAAAACGAGGAGAAAAGATAATGAAGACAAAAAAGGAGACAAAAGGGAGAAAAGGGAGAAAAAGAAGTGGAAAAAGGAAAGATCAAGAAAAAATAACATTAAAAAAAAAAACGCAAAAGATAACTAAAAAAAACAATAGAGAAACCGATGATAAAACAGAAAAAAACGAGAACCAAACGAACACGAACGAGAGAGAGAGAGAGAGAGAGAGAGAGAGAGAGAGAGAGAGAGAGAGAGAGAGAGAGAGAGAAGGAATATGAAGAACCAAAACTAGAAAAAAAAAAGCAGGAAAGAAAACAATAATAAATGAAAACAGAAAACACGAGTAAGAAGAACAAAAATGGAGAGAGAGAGAGAGAGAGAGATTTACATAGATTTACATAGAAAATCAGACCACACAGACCCCATGGTCCAGACTTGGTGGTCTGTCCTTAAACCTAAGTGATTTTACATTAATCAGAAGACTCCAAAACGTTGCATTTCTACTCTAGTTGATATTAAGTTGAAGGAAGTGACGGTCGAGCTTATTTTTGAAGGAGTCAATCGTGTTACACTGGACCACTGACGGTGGAAGCTTATTCCATTCTCGCACTACAACGTTGGTGAAGAAAAATTTGGTGCAGTCTGAATTTACTTGTCTACATCTGAGTTTTACGCCATTGTTCCTCGTGCGCAAAGTGTCATCGATCATAAACAATGTTGATCTGTCTACATTCGTGAAACCATTAAGTATTTTAAAACATTCGATCAGTTTTCCTCGGAGGCGACGTTTCTCAAGAGAGAACATGTTAAGGGTAGAAAGCCTTTCTTCGTAGGATTTGTTGCGCAAGGAAGGGATCATTTTCGTTGCCCGACGCTGAACACCTTCTAATTTAGCAATATCCTTTGCATGGTGGGGAGACCAAAACTGTACCGCATATTCCAAGTGGGGTCTGACTAAACTGTTGTAGAGGGAGTATTACATCTTTATTCTTGAATACAAAGTTTCTTTTAATGAAGCCCAACATTCTGTTCGCTTTATTTGCTGCATCGATGCATTGCTGTGAGAATTTGAGGTTTGACGCGATTTTGACCCCCAAGTCTTTGACGCATTGAACGCTTTTGAGTTTAACGCCGCGCATTTCGTATTCGAACTTCTTATTCCTCGTTCCAACTTGAAGGACCTGGCACTTGTCTACGTTAAAGGGCATCTCCCATCTATCCGACCAAGCTGAAATTTTGTGCAAATCCTCTTGGAGGCTTTGCCTGTCTTCGTCAGTGAGAACCGAGTTGCCAATCTTTGTGTCGTCTGCAAATTTACTAATGCGGTTATTGAGTCCAACATCCACGTCGTTGATGTAAATAATGAAGAGCACTGGGCCAAGGACCGAGCCCTGAGGGAGAGAGAGAGAGAGAGAGAGAGAGAGAGAGAGAGAGAGAGAGAGAGAGAGAGAAATAAGAGGAGCACGTGCCTTGGGTCTCAGTGCTTCGCTTCCCACTCTAGTCTTTTGCCTCCCGCGCTCCTCCTTTGCCTCCCTCGCTTCTCCTTCTCCTCCCACCCTCCTCCTTTGCCTCCTACACCCCTCCTTCGCCTCCCACCCTCCTCCTTCGCCTCCCACCCTCCTCCTTCTCCTCCCACCCTCCTCCTTCTCCTCCCACCCTTCTTCTTTGCCTCCTACACCCCTCCTTCGTGTCCCACCCTCCACCTTCTCTTCCCACTCTCCTCATTTGCTTCCCACACTCCTCCCCTCAATGTCCTGTTGCCCTAAGTTTACTTCACACTGAACCGCTGATTTTCCTCTCTGGTAAACTCCCGACCCACAACCTTAAAGATTTTCCGAGTGATAGATAGATAGATAGATAGATATGCAGATAGATAGATAGATAGATAAGTAAGATAAGGGGTGGTTAAAAGAGAAGAAAAGGGGAAGAGAAGGAAGATAAATGTAAGAAAGAAGATTAGAATGAATAACAAGGTGGCAAAGACATAGATAGATAGATAGTGTCAGAATATTGATGAGTAAGCGATTGATAGGTAGAGAGAGAGAGAGAGAGAGAGAGAGAGAGAGAGAGAGAGAGAGAGAGAGAGAGAGAGAGAGAGGCACACACACACACACAAACACACACACGATAGGACACTTAACACCTCTCGCTCCCACTCGAGGTCATACAATCAGGGAGGAGGAGGAGAGAGAGAGAGAGAGAGAGAGAGAGAGAGAGAGAGGAGTGTTAGCGCGAGTGTTTCCGATTAAAGGAGACCCATTGCTCTCTCTCTCTCTCTCTCTCTCTCTCAGCAGTTTTCCTTTTTTTTTCCTCTTTTTTTTTGTCTCCTCGTTTTATTTTCTCTTCCTCTCATTTTTCTTCCTTTTTTATCTTTCCTCCATCTTTCATTTTCTCCTCGTCTTTGTTCCTTCCTCTCATCATCGTCTGTCTTCCTCCCTTCTGCTCCTCTTCCTCCCCCTCCATCTCCTCCTCCTCCTTTTCCTTCCATCCTCATTTTTCTCCTTTATTAACATTGTTTTTTGTAGCTAATCTCCTTCATCTCTCTCTCTCTCTCTCTCTCTCTCTCTCTCTCTCTCTCTCTCTCATTTATGAAGCATTTATGGTACAGAACTTTTCTCAAACTATTACCAGGGAAATACCAACACAGCCTCTAATAAAGCCTTGCCAAATGGGAGTGTGTGTGTATGTGGGTGTGGGTGTAAGCCTCGAAGTGTTTGTGAATACGAGCCTTTGTATCGTGTTCGTCATTATACAAAATTTTGTACAGTCGCCAAACACACAAACACACAATACGTAAACACACATTGACCTAGTTATGGGAAAGTTCTGGCCGCCCTTTATTGACTTTGAGAGCACGAACTTGGGAACTCGGGTCAACATTTTTTTGCCCCTCGCCCCGGAGTCCATATTCGGTTTGCATAATGTGTTCCGTGAAGTCGTCGAGCGAGTGTGTGTAACTTGTTTAGGGGGAAATATTGAATTCTTGCTCCTGTTTCGATTGTCACGTCTGTGTTTTCCGTGGCTGTCTATCCGTATACATTGAACTTACTGTCATATTTTCTTTGTCTTTTTATGAAGTTTCTGAAAATATATCATGAATTTCCTTTCCTTTTTTCCTTTGTTTTTCAATTGTGTATTTCGTGTCTGCCCATCCATATAAATTGAGGGTATTGTGTTTTCTCCATTCTTTGCATTATTTACATGTAAGGTAAGGGAAAGAAAAAGAGAGTTAATTTCGTATCTACATCCAGCGCTAACTTGAAATAGGTAATGGTGAAATCAAGACACGTACTAGTAAGAGGGAGAATACGAAGTTAATTCAAACAGAACCGAAAAGGGATTTATATGTTTGCGAGGAGGACAGATATATCATGTTTAGTATTAGGTAATCACATTCAATAACAACCTCCAATGAGTGTTGATGCAATTTCGCCGTGCCGGTAATGGGCAGCTGAAAATTAAGTTACTGCTGATGCGATTGAAGGCTTGACAGTTTTCATATATGGGGAGGACAGATATACTTACCGTGTTTGGCAGGTAATCACGTTCAGCAACAATTTTTAATCAGTGTTGAAATAGTTGACTCGCGTACAAGAAAAAAAAAAAAAAAACAATTAGCAGTTAATGGAAATTCGAATGAAAGTTTTAAGTTGGAGTAAATTTATAAATGAGAGCAAAGATGAATTAAGTTCCAGAGGCGTCTTGCTACGCCCCTCTAGAAAGGATCTGAGTCTTAGGAAGGAGAAAATGCCGTGAGAAGAAGATTAGTCAAGAGGTTATCAGTAAAAGTAATGAAAGAATGAAGATACAGGTGAATTCTTACATTAGGTCGCAGGATGGAGAAAATGCATTGAAAAGAAGATCAGGCAAAAGTTTAGCAGTGAAAGTAATGAAAGAATGAAGATACTGTTTAATTCTTACAGTAGGAAGCTGGGTATTCGCATATATGTAAAGGTTATTCAATAGTCTACCAATAAAAGTGAAGAAAGAATGGAGATACTGGTTAATTCTTACATTAGGAAGTCAAATAATCGCACACAAGTAAACCATGAATTCCTGAGTCCCGTATACTGAAGCTACAGGTTAACTCTTACGTTAGGAAATTGGACGGCAGGAAATGTTGTAAATCTCGGATCCTTGAGACTCGTATGAAGGATGGAGCTAAAAAATTAATCTTCTCAAAGGATGCCTGAAGTAGCCTGGGCCGATGTTGGTGGCGGTGGTAATGGTGGTGATGGTGGTGGTGGTGTGTGCACATCTCCCGCTCATGAATATTAAAACCCTCAGAATCGTGTGCACGCGGAAGAAGTCTACGCGCGCTGATAAATTATGCACGCGGTAAAAGTAATACTAATTCTTGTGCAGCGGGCGAGACTCCTAAGCTGTCGACACATTTTGGGTTTTCCGCGGTCCGACCCTCCTTCAGCTTAACATAACTAAGCAAACCTAAGCTTGTCTTCCTACAAACGCTGATACAGTATAGCTTAATGAGTGAGTCTTTTAATCTGGAGACACTAGTTAGCTTATCCGCGGCCCCTTTCTCTCTCTCTCTCCCTCTAACCTCCACCTAACGTAACCAAAACAATCCTGAGTAACCTTCCTACACGCGCTGATGAATAATTGACGCGGTAAAAGTAATACTCGTTCTTGTGCAGCGGGCGAGACTCCTAAGCTGTCGACACATTTTGGGTTTTCCGCGGTCCGCCCCTCCTTCAGCTTAACATAACTAAGCAAACCTAAGCTTGTCTTCCTACAGACGCTGATACAGTATAGCTTAATGAGTGAGTCTTTTAATCTGGAGACACTAGTTGGCTTATCCGCGGCCCCTTTCACACCCTCTCCCTCTAACCTCCACCTAACGTAACCAAAACAATCCTAAGTAACTTTCCTCCACGCGCTGATGAATTATTGACGCGGTAAAAGTAATACTCGTTCTTGTACATCGGGCGAGACTCCTAAGCTGTCGACACATTTTGGGCTTCTCGTCTCTTCTGCCAGCAACCCAACACTACCAAAACTAACCTAAGCAACCTTCCAACACACGCCGATGAATTATGGCCGAGGAGGAAGTCAGACTCGTTTAGTGGGTGACTCTCTTAATCTGGAGACAATGGTTATCCTGTCCCCGTCCTCTCCCGTCAACGTAACATTACCAAAACAAACCTAATGTAATCTTCCTTCACACACTGATGAATTATGGCCACGGTGGAACTAATACTTGTCTAGTGGGTCGCTCTATTCATCTGGAGACACTGGTTAGCTTGTCCGCAGCCCCTCCCTCTGGACGTAACATAACCAAAACAAACAACCTAATCTTCATACACTGATTAATTACTATGACCTCGGTGGAAGTTGTATTCGTTTAGCGGGTGACTCTATTCATCTGGAGACACTATCTAGCTTGTCCGCGGCCAGTCTCCCCTCCATCTACATTTAGTCAGCCTTACTCTTCCTCTCGCCTACACTCGCTGATAAATAATGGACTCTTTGAATGTGATAGTCGTGTAGGTTATCTTTTCCTTTCTCTCTGTCTGTCATTTCTCTCTCTCTCTCTCTCTCTCTCTCTCTCTCTCTCTTTCTCTATCTATCTATCTATCTATCTATCTATTCTACATTCAAGGACATAGCAATCTTTTCATCATTATCATCTTCATTATCACAAGTACGTATTCTCACCATTGTTTTTCATCACCACCACCATCACCACCATCATCACCATTACTATATTCCGCCTCGAAGAAGAACCAAGAACCTAGAACCGCTGAACGCCCTGAATTCCCACGACGTTTTCTTTTCATCGCGAGTCTTTGAGAGCAGGAGGAATGCCTTTTAATAATTCAGTAGACGATGTTTCCTCAAGACAAATTCCACGTGAAATAGCTTGGGTAGGAAGGGAGGAGGGATGGCAGGGAGAGAAGGGGGAAGATACGGCGGAAGGCAGAACGCTGTGGAGTGAGGAAGAGAAGGAGGGAGAAGGGAATGAAGGACGATAGAGTAAAGAAGAGGCAAAAGGAGGAAAAAGAAAAGCGTGAAATGAGAATGAAGAATAAAGAATGGCAGAATGAAAGAGAGAAGCAGGAAAGGCAAGGGTTTATGAGAATGAAGAAGGAGAAAGCAAAGAAGATGATGTAGGGAGACAGAGAGAGGAAGAAGAGAGGCATGAAATAAGAATGAGGAGTCAAGAAAGGCATAAGAAGGAAAGGAGGAGGAAGGAGCAGCAGAATGAAGGAGAGGGAGGGAAGCTGGACGGGTGGAAAGAGGAAAAAGGATGACAGATGCGAGGAAGATAGAAATAAAACGAGAGGAGGTTAAGGAAGAAGTTACAAAAGAGGGAAAAAAGAGGAAACTGACTAGAGAGAGAGAGAGAGAGAGAGAGAGAGAGTAATGATAACGAATGTGTCTAATCCCTCTAATGGAGAAGTACTTACGAGTAGATGTAGTGAAATGTGATAGACTTTAACCGTAGAATTTTACACTCAAGTACGGAAAGGAATAGGCGGAGAGAGAGAGAGAGCGAGGGGGGGGAAGGGGGTAGAGTTTGAGGCCGGAGCGGGGCATTCTTCTTCTCCGCGTTCATACCTGGCTGCCCCGTGAGAGGTGGGTCGGCCAGGTGGAAGAGGTCACCAATGCGTCCCTTGTCCCGCCGCCTGACTCGCCTAGTGTTCGTGCGCCGCCCCGTTATTGTTGCTGTCATGACTTCTACTGTTGTTTTAATAGCTTTTTTTTATTATTTTTCTTTATTATTGTGATTATTATTACTATTATTCCTTGTGCGGTTTTTTTTATTAATTTTATTGGCCTTTTATTCTTTATTAGTCATATTGTTGTTGTCATTATTTTTCTTATGTGCTGCCCTGAGCGTCGGTAGGCTTTCTTTGGAAGTCTCTTGGACGACCCCAGCCCTTTGGTGGCGCAGTCGAATTTTATTTTATAATGGCTGCCGTGGTATATGACTTGCCTGGCCCATGCTGCCCCCGGTGCTCCTTTTGACCGAAATTGCTGAAGTTAGGGTTGATTGAAGATCTGGGCAGCATGTGGGTAATCTTCCGACACTCGTGAGGGGTTGAAAAATCAGCGTGTTTCGGTGCGACCCGAACCCAGGTCCACGGGATCACTACGCCCGCACGCTGATCACTCGGTCACCGCCTCTGCATTATTATTAGTTAGTAAGTAGTAGTAATAGTAGTAGTAGTAGTTCTAGTAGTAGTAGTAGTAGTAGTAGTAGTAGTAGTAGTAGTAGTAGTAGCAGCAGTAGTAGTAATAGCAGTAGTAGTAGTAGTAGTAATAGTAGTAGCAGCAGTAGTAGTAATAGCAGTAGTAGTAGTAGTAGTAGTAGTAGTAGTAGTAGTAGTAGTAGTAACAGCAGCAGCAGCAGCAGCCTTGTAGAACAGCACCATTCTCCCTTTAACCAAGTTAGACACTTCCACATATGAAACTTTAACGACATCAAACTTTTCTCTCCTCAACGTACCTCACGAGAGAGAGAGAGAGAGAGAGAGAGAGAGAGAGAGAGAGAGAGAGAGAGAGAGAGAAGGCTATATATATATTTTTTTTATTTTCCGACGATGCTGAAACATTTTGCAAACTGTCTGAGCACTTCCTCGCCACATCACGAAGGAGGGAGGAAGGAGGGGAGGAGGAAAGAGGGAAGGAGGCAGAAAATGGTGCATGAGGGAGGGAGAATTCTGCTTCCATGGACCGGAGGACAGAACGGGAAAGGGAAGGACAGAAGCAAGGAAAGCATGGAGCATAAGGGAAGAAGAGGAGAAGAAGAGTAAAGGAAAAGGAAGGAAAGAACGGGAAAGAAAAGAAAAGGAAACGAAAAACACGAAAGAAAAAGAAAGAAAAGAAAGGTAGAGAGGAAGTTAAGGGAGGGAAGAAGGAATGAAGGAAGGACTACTGACTACGATAAAATAAGAAAACAGAAGAAAGAAAGAAAGGAGTAAGAGAGAAAAGAGATAATGAGGATAGCGGGAAAGGGCAATCCAACACCATTATCACAATCCTTTCACCACCACCACCACCACCACCACCACCACCACCACCACCATCTCTCGTTACTGCGAAAAACGAGTTATTTCCTGAGACCTGGAGGCACAACGCATCGACCACCTCCACCTCCTCCTCCTCCTCCTCCTCCTCCTCCTCCTCCTCCTTATCTTCGTTCTGGTTCTCTTTCTCCAGTCCTCTGTACTCATCTTCGTCCTCCTCCTCCTCCTCCTCCCCCTCCTCCTCCTCTTCCTCCTCCTTCCTCTTGTTCGTACTCTGCTATTCTTCCTCTTTCTCCTCCTGTTCTCTCTCCTCCACTTTGTTTTCTTCTTCTTCTTCTCCTTCTCATCATCTTTCTCTTCCTTCTCTTTCTCCTACGGTTTTTAATCTTTTCTATTTTTTTTTTTCTCTTTCTTTCCTTCTGTTCCTCTTTCTCTTCCTCTTTCTGTCCTCTCGCCTACATTTTATTTTCTTCTCCTGTTTGTATTTATTCTTTTATTTCTCATCTTCCTTCCTATTTCCTTTTATCCACTTTGTTTTCTTCTTTTTTATATATTCCTACTCTCTCTCTCTCTCTCTCTCTCTCTCTATCTATCTATCTAGCTATCTAGCTATCTATATATCTTTCTATCTATCTATTTATATATCTATCTATCTCTACTGATCCTCCTCTTCCTGCAAAAATTACACACTCCTTATGGACAGCGACGCAGAGCAATGGCTTTTATCTGCTCCGCGGGTCACTGGAGCGCCGGACGAAGAGATTGAGTTACTTCACCAGACAGACTCGTTATAAGCTTTCTCTGGCCTCCTACTCCATCTTTTTATTCCTTTATTTTGTTCAGATTTCACAACTCGTTTTTATTATTATTATTTTTTGTCATACTGCTCCTCCACCTCCTCCTCCTCTTCTTATCTCTCTGTTTTTTATGATTCTTCCCCGTTTTTCTTCTTCTCCACCTCCTCTTTTTTTCTGCCTCTCCTCTTCCTTTCTATCCTCCTCTTCTCTCCTTCCTTTTCATCATCTTTTTGTTTCTCCTCTTCATTATTCTCCCCTTTCTCCTCTTTGTTTCACTCCCCCTTTTTCTCCTCCTCCATCGGTTTCCACGTTTTCTCCCTCTCCTTCTCCTCCTAATTCTGTTCCTTTTCCTCCTCCTTCATCTCCCCCTTCTCTTTCTTGTCCTGCTTCTGCTTCTCCTTCTGCTATTCCTCCTCTTCCCCCTCCTTCTGTTCTACTTAGTCTTCCTACTCTTACTCTTACTCCATCTCCTTCTGTTGCTCTCCTCCTCCTCCTCCTAATCCTCTTCGTCAGCTACACGGTCCCACCTCCTCTCACGGCACACTGAACTAATGAAAGGCAAGACGGGCCTCAGCGTGTCACCTGCAGCATACATGAGCTAACTAATTAGGCTCCTCTATTGCCCTGACGTGAGGCGGCCGACACGTCCCCGAGAAGGCCAAGATAAGGGCACGAAGATAAGGGAAACAGCCGCCCTTGTAAGAGGGATGTAAGAGCGACTGCCTTGAGATTAGTGAGAGAAAAAGAGAGAGAGAGAGAGAGAGAGAGAGAGAGAGAGAGAGAGAGAGAGAGAGAGAGAGAGAGAGAGAGAGAGTAGATAAAGGGTGTTAGGGTGTCTTTTGGGAGGGGAGGAAAGGGGGGATGTGTGTGTGTGTGTGTGTGTGTGTGTGTCAGGAACATGTGTTTGAGGAAGGCATGATAAGGTCTGCCTGTGTGTGTGTGTGTGTGTGTGTGTGTGTGTTAATTAGAGACATTCCTTTAACAGGTCAAGCAAACAGAGCAAACAGACATTTCCTGACTCACAGACATCAAAACGGGTGTATATATGTATGAATATATGTATGTTTGTATGTATATGTGTATGAATCTATATACTCCAGAGATACAAACAGACAAGAAAGAGAGACAAGGAAACAGACGAGACAGACGAATTATCATAAATACTAATTACCAAACAAATAATATAAAAAAATACGAAAACAGACCATCAGTGTATTCTGTTTCGACCACATACATCAAACACAGACACGGACAAACAGAAAGACCGACAAACACAGTCACCCACACCAAAGACCGACAAACACAGTCACCCACACCAAAGACCGACAAACACAGTCACCCACACCAAAGACAAGCAAACAAAACGAGAGAGAATAAACAAGACATGAAAGGAACCACCCTCTCAGTTTGCTTCCAGATCACAAAACGTATATATATAACACTTAAGTGGGAGGGCAAGTGAAGAGAGACAGATGGAATACGAAAATAAACAAAAGAAAATAAGAAATAAGCATTACCTCATACAAAGAAAGAGATGAAGACAGACAGACAGACAGACAATGAATGAATGATTGATAGAACGAACGATTGAATGAGTGATAGAGCAAATGAATGAATAATAGAAATAAAGAAAGGAAGACCGACAGATAGAACGAAGGTATGAATGAATTATACAAGGAAGGAATACGAGAAACAAGAACCAATCGAGCAAAATCAAAAGGGGTGACTCGGGCAAATCTTAGCAATGCCTTGTCTCTTTCGCGTTTTGTACATCTTTAACTATATCTAACTAACTAACGAAGGAATGAATGAATATGAGGAACAAGAACCAGGCGAGCAAAATCAAAAGGGGTGACTCGGGCAAATCTTAGCAGTGTCTTTTCTCTTTCGCGTTTTGTACCTCTTTAACTATATCTAACTAACTGACTAACTAACTAACTAACTAACGGAGGAATGAATTATAGAAAGCACGAATGAGCACGAGCAACATGAACCAGGCGAGCAAAATCAAAGGGGGTGACTCGGGCAAATCTTCGCAGCGCGCCTCGTCGTGGTGGAAGCCTCGCCGGGACATGAAAGGCTTCTCTGCTCTAATTAACCTTCGCCTCGTCTCCTCTAATGGCGCGGCGATGTCCGGGGCTCTTGAGGACGGACGAGGCGGCCCTTCCCGACACTCGTGAGGCGCGTGAGGGGCTGCAGGAGGCTCGGCAGGCGTGGAAGAGGCAGGGAGAGGCGAGGGGGGCTGAAGGGCGAGGAAAAGAGGTCTGGGAGCCACGGGATAACACACGGAAGCTTAAAGACACATGATGGGTTTAAGATGAAGACACAGAAGACTTAGAAAAGGACATAGAAGAAAACACAGAAGACTTAGAAAGGAGCATACAAGACACAGAAGACTCAGAGAAGGACACAGAAGACATAGAAGGCATATAAGACTTAGAAAAGGACATTGAAGACTTAGGAAAGGACATAGAAGACACAGACCACTTAGAAAATGACACAGAAGGCTAGCACACAAAGACGAAGACCCAGAACATCGCTTTAAGACACAGAGGATGGTCAGGGAAGACGATTGCACGCTTTAAACGGTCGAAAAAGAGGCACATGACCTACAGTAGAGGTTCAGAACATAAGGAATGACACTGACGAGCTTAGCAAGGCAGAAGAGAGGAAACACGGCAGCTTCAAGAGGCGCGGAAAGGCACATGGCAACTTTGAAGGGATGCAGAATAGGCTGTCATCGGCTGAAAAAAAGGCACAGGAGTTGCCGTAGAGACGTCAACGTACGGGAGTGTGTCTCAAAGCTTAAGAAAGGGAAGAGAGGAAACACGGCGGCTTCAAGAGGGGCGGGAAGGGACTTGGTAACTTTGAAGGGATTGCACAAGAGGCTTAGAAGTTTTATACCGCATGGACGAGGGAATAGGGGAAGATATGAAAGGTTTGAAAGCACAGAAGCGCTTTGTCAAGTTTTACAAGGCGATGGAGGAAGTATACGAGCTTCAAGACATACAAGAAGTGATCTGGCGGCTCTGAAAGGCTTGCCAAGAGACGGGGTGGCTCTGTAACACGTGTAACGAAGATTTCGGAGGCATTTAAAGTTTAAGAGGACATGGGAAAGCATTTTTGAGGCGTTGAAAGACTTGCGAAGAGACATAGTGACTTATGAATCAGATATGGAGGGAAAAGGTCAGGGGGGCATCTTGAAGTTTCAGGAGACACGGAAAAGCATTAGAAGCCGCGGTATGAAACAATAAAAGCCTTCAAAGACACGCGAGGAAACATAGAAGCTGCGAAAAGGCATAAACAATAATATATGAACTTTAAAAGACGTAAGAAGAATGCATTTTTAAACACTAGAGAGCACAGCAAGAAATAAGAAGCTTTTTAAGACTCGTGGGGAAACATGGAAGCTTGAAATGGTACAGGAAAGGAAATATAAGCTTTGAAACGCATAAGAAGAAACAGAAGCTTTAAAAGGAGTAAGAGGAAAATACATGAGCTTTAAAAGGCATAGAAGAAAAATATGACCTTAGCGAGCTTTTATTATCTTTTTCCCTTGAGCTGCTTCCTTTGCAGTAAAAAAGAAAGGCATAGAGAGAAAGAGAGAAGCTTTAAAAGGCATGAAAGAAAACATGTGAGCTCTGGAAGGCGCAAGAAGAAACCCTGGAGCTTAGCAAAAAAAATTTCCATATAGTTTCTTCATTTTTTATAGAAGAGAAAGCCATAGCAAGAGACAGAGAAGCTTTAAAAGGCATAGAAGAAAACATATGAGCTCTCGAAAACAGAAGAAAACATATGATCGCTGTTTTTTTCTCCAGCTGCTTCCTTTGCAGTAAAAACGAAAGGCATAAGAATAAACGGAAAAGCTCTAAAACGCATAGAAGAGAACATACGAGCTCCAGGAGGCGCAAGAAGAAACCCTGCTAGAGCTTTAGAGGAGTTGGCAAGTGGCGCGGAACGTGTGGAAGAAGCGGGGCGGGGCGGGGCGGCGTGGGAGCCCAGGTGTGCGGGGCCGCGAGATGAGCCGGCAGGTGCGTGACTCCCAGCGGCCGACTGCTCCGCCGCTCATTGTCGCGGGAAAGTCAAGTGGCGAGGCGATATACAAGACGTGTAGGGAGGCGCCGGCTGCTCCATGGGCCTTCCTGCCTTCCTTCCTGCCTGCCCGCCCTTGAAACCTAGTGCTGGCTGTGTCCCATTCAGCGTGTGCATGTGTGTGTATGTGTGGGCGTGGGTGGGTGGGTTGGTGGGTACATGTTATTCCCTGCACGTGCCGACCGCCAGCCCTTACCTTCCCTCCTTCCTTCCTTCCTTCCCTCACTCGCTCGGTGCAGATTTTCGCGTTGGCTGTTCCCATTTAGTCTTCGCGTGTTATTACTTTCCTCCCTTTTCAGACGCTTTTCATAACGTTTTCATCCGCCGTTTTCAGACCATTTTCATATCCTCGCTGTCTGCCGCCGCGCCCCGCCTTTTAAATCTGGTCTCGCTACCCCATTCACTGCTGCTGCTCCGTGTTATTATGCCCCTCACGCCTTAGGATCCGTCCCGATGCTACACTCCCTTCGTCTCCTAAGAGTTTACATAAGTCACTCCTATAGATTAAGGGCTGAATCCTATGCACTGGTTTTCTCATGTTAAATCTCGCCTCGACTGCTACCACCATGCACTAACGCTCATATAACAAACGCAAGACTCCCTCCGTTTCCTAAGTTTATATGAGTTACTTCTATATATTAATGGCAGCTTCCCATACATAAGTTTTCTCTCTAGTAATAGTATGGCCCAAATAGACAAGGAAAAGAGTAATTAGCAGCGACGTACATCTTTAAGCTGTATCCCACAACATTTATTTCCATTATTATTACATTAGAAGAAAAGTAGGAAAGAAAAGATAAGAAAAAATAATAATTGCAAGTAAAGAACCTATATTAAATTATATCTCGCGTTATATAATTTTTTTTATTCCAGATTTTTTTTATATATATTTCAATGACAACCTTTAAATTTTTGTGTAGGTAATATTTGCCTCGTTCCTTGTTTTTAACTATCACTAACTATGTCTAACTAACTAAATAACTATCCCACAACATTTACTCACATTTTTATCCCAGTTTTGTTTTATGTATTTCAATTACAACGCATGGAAGGTGCAGTATAAAGCTCTATCCAGTTTTTGTATTGGAAATGTTCGCTTCGTTCCCTGGTAACCCGCGGCGAGCAGGCTGACGCGGCGGGCGGCTGGAGGGAGGCGGGAGGCGACTGGAAGCAATGATGGGAAAGAGAGTGAAATAGTTGCCACCGCGGTATTACCAAGAAGTGAGGGATTAAATTCGTTACTTTGTGGTTTACTTGCTGTTTGATTCCTCCTCTGAATCACACTTACATTATATCATATTAAGCTTATTCTTTATTTATTTGTTTATTTATCTAACATTTTACTCTTTCTCTCACTATAGGAAATTACCAAGCTTCGTTTTCCGTACCTTAAAGCAACATTTTATTACAGGGGGTCGCGGAATACGTTTCAAATCCTTCAATTTTCTTCGCCATTCACGAATTTCAATACCGGCAAAATTCCTCTTCCTTCCAGCCCACGGGGAGGAGGAGGAGGAGGAGGAGGAGGAGGAGTTGGTGGTGATGATGGAGGAGGAGGGAAAGGAGGAGAAAGAGGAGGAGGAGGAGGAGGAGTAGCAGGTGGCGGAGGAGAGAGAGAGAGAGAGAGAGAGAGAGAGAGAGAGAGAGAGAGAGAGAGAGAGAGAGAGAGAGAGAGAGAGCACGCCTAGAACTGCTTGTATAATTATCAACTAAACTACCTATCAAGTGAAACATTCGGGCAATTTGACAAGGCTGGGAGAACTGTTTTTTTTTATGTGTGTGTGTGTGTGTGTGTGTGTGTGTGTGTGTGTGTGTGTGTGTGTGTGTGTGTTCTCTTTCCTTCCCATCCTCCCCTCTCTCGCCTTTGCAAAACACCTTGTTGAATACGTAAACCTCTTGTATAGCGAAGTAACGCAACTCAAAACATGCTTACAGTTATTTCAAAATGCCGAGAAAGATGTGATTTTGTTTCATTTTTCGTTCTTATGCTCTTTCTCCTATGCGAATCACCTTGTCGAATACTTAAACCTCTTGTATAGCGAAGTAACGCAACTCAAAACATACTTAACGTTATTTCAGAATGCCGAGAAAGATGTTATTTTGTTTCAATTTTCGTTCTTATGCTCTTTCTCCTATGCGAATCACCTTGTCGAATACTTAAGTCTCTTGTATAGCGAAGTAACGCAACTCAAAACATACTTAACGTTATTTCAGAATGCCGAGAAAGATGTTATTTTGTTTCAATTTTCGTTCTTATGCTCTTTCTCCTATGCGAATCACCTTGTCGAATACTTAAGTCTCTTGTATATAGGAGGAACGTAACACTTAACATGCTTAGACTTACTTCAGAATGCCGTGAGAGCTGTTCTTCTGTTACTTCCCTCTCTTCCTTTCCTCTCCTCTGCCACCTCTCCAAAATGGATATAGATAAAGTTAAAGGCTCTGTCTGTGAGGAAGAAGAGAGAGCATTGGAAGAGTATATCTGTGTTTCATACGAGGACATTGGCAAACCCTTAAGACTCATAACATAACCATAAAATCACATTCACTTCAAACAATTTATATGAGAGATACTGATGTTCCAGAGCTCTATGTCTGTCGGGATATAAATAGAGTAGGGCGGTTATAAGTATGTTTTTAGGATGGCCTCGTCAATCATTGAGGCCATCTGGCAGAGTGGATTGGACGGCCGAGATAAAGTGCTCGGCGGCAAATCTAATTCACTCAGATGTAATATTAGTCGAGTTCCTTCAAATAAATCAAGTTACCTTACCTGAGATTGAAGGTGGTCCACTCTCTCTCTCTCTCTACGAATATCCCTTCACACACACACACACACACACACACACACACACACACACACACACACACACACACATATACACGTAAAATTATTGTTCCCTTTCGATTTGCGTGTACGAATTCGTTGTACGTGTTTGGTGTATATCGCAAAACGCATCAATATATATATATTTTTTTTATTTGCCAAAGTGAATATTAATACCGATATATCTCTTTACACCTCTTGCGTCAGTGTTATATGTACGGTATTCTTTGTATTCTTTGTATTGTTATTATTTTTTAGTATTATTAGAGAGAGAGAGAGAGAGAGAGAGAGAGAGAGAGAGAGAGAGAGAGAGAGAGAGAGAGAGAGAGAGAGAGAGAGAGAGCAGGGAACTGAGCCAGACCCAACCGAAAAAAAAGGAAAAATATGGGTAACAATAACAGTGAAAAAAATATCAGACCAAATAACACCAAAAAATAAAAAAGTAAACAAAAGAAATACGAAAAAACTAGAAATAAAGGAAAAGATAAAAAAAAATATCCCGGAGCGCTCTGAACGTTTCCCACCACCACCATCACCACCACCACCACCACCATCACCACCACCACCACCACCACCATCATCATCATCATCATCATCCTCTTTACCTTTTTACCCCTTTACCTATAACTAACTATATCTAACTAATTAACTAAACTAACTAACTATCTATAACTAACGTTTATTTCTATTTGTATTCCAGTAATTTTTTTCATATTTTTTAATTTCAAGGCATAGGAGGTGCCATATTAATCTCTTTCTCGTTTTTTGTATTTCTATCTCTAAGTAACTAAATAACCAACTAAATAACTATGTACCACAACGTTTATTTCTACTTGCATTCCAGTAATTTTTTCATGTTTCAATTTCAACGCAAAAGAGGTGCCATATAAACCTCCTCCCCGTATTTTTGTATTTCTACCTCTAAGTAACTAAATAACCAACTAAATAACTATGTACCACAACGTTTATTTCTACTTGCATTCCGGTAATTTTTTCATGTTTCAATTTCAACGCATTGGAGGTGCCATATAAACCTCCTCCCCGTTTTTTGTGTAGGAAATGTTCGCCTCGCTCACTAGTAACCCTCGCATCATCGTCAGCAGCGGAGGCCGTAGGAGAGACGGACACGGCGCTGGATTACTTCAGGATTTGTGGGCAAGACTTAGCCACGCCACGCCTGTCCCTAATCCCCGGCAACATGTTCCCCGCCTCGCCCTCCTCACGGGGATTACTTCAGGAGGAGCAGGAGGAGGAGATGGGAGGTGGAGGAGGTGGAGAAAGGTGATGGCTGGGTGACGGGAAGGGTAGGAGGAGGTGATGGGAGGTGGTAGCTGGAAGAGGAGGAGGAGGAGGAGGAGGAGGAGGAGGAGGAGAAGGAGAATGGAGGTGGAAGAGGAAGAGAAAGGGAAAGAAAAGGAGGAGAATGAAGGGGAAGTAACAGATGGGAAATTTGAAATGGGAAAAAGAAAGGAGAAAATGAAGTTGAGAAAGGAATGGTAGAAAGGAGATGGAAGAGGAGAAGAGAGGAAATAGCTAGACAAAGAGGAAGGAGGAAGAGGAGGAGGAAGAAGGAGAAATGTTAGGTATGAATTTGGAAACAGGAAGAGGAGGAAAAATATAGATGGTTGAGTGAGAGAGATGAGGAAGATAACGAGGAGGATGAAGATAGGAAAATGATAGAGAGTTGGAAAGAGGAGGAAGAGGACGAAAGAGGGGAAGAGGAGGAGGAGGAGGAGGAAAAGAGGGGGGGAACTAGGTAACATGTTTCTGACAAGCCGAGTGAAAGCCGAGGTCACGCGAGGCAGAAATTAAGAGTCGAGATTTATGTTTTACTAAGCTGATTCTGTTTTGTTATTTATCAAAGTATTGTTGTTTAGCAGGAGATTGCCTAGCGTTCATTTTTACAGATTTTTACATTTTATTTTTTCACTTTTCTACTTATTTCTACTTTTATACTTATTTTCTACTTATTATGCATCGATTATTCATTTTTTTCTCCATTTTTTCTACTTTTCTACATAATTTCTACGTGTTATGCATCGATTTTTTCATTTTATTCTCCCTTTTTTCTACTTTTTTCTACTTGTTTTTACTTTTCTACTTATTTTCTACTTATTATCCATCGATCTTTATTTAAGTTTCCTTTTTTTCTACTTATTTTTACTTTTCTACTTATTTTCTACTTATTAGCATCGATTTTTAGTCTTATTTTCGTTTTTTTCTACTTAATTTTACTTTTCTACTTAATTTCTACTTATTACGCATCGATTTTTCATTTAGTTTCCTTTTTCCTACTTATTTTTACTTCTGTACTTATTTTTCTACTTATAATGCATCGGTTTCATTTTATTTTCCCTTTATTTCTACTTATTTCTACATATTTTTACTTTTCTACTCAATTTCTACTTATTATACATCGATTTTTAATTTTTTGTTGTATTTTTTTAGTGTATAATGAATTTTGGGGGACACTTTTATATATTTTTAACAACATGATATATTTTTGTAAGTTTAATTTAATGATACTTGTGTTTTTTACAAGATAATATGGTGTTGTAAGTTTAATTTAATGATACTTGTGTTTTTTACAATATAGTGTTGTAAGTTTAATTTAATAATACTTGTGTTTTTTACAAGATAATATAGTGTTGTAAGTTTAATTTAATGATACTTGTGTTTTTTACAAGATAATATAATGTTGTAAGTTTAATTTAATGATACTTGTGTTTTTTACAATATAGTGTTGTAAGTTTAATTTAATAATACTTGTGTTTTTTACAAGATAATATAGTGTTATCGTTTAATTTCAAGATGCTGTTTCTGTTAATAGTTTATATTTGTGTGACATCTTTCACCTGAAGCCTATCATTAAGATCTACGTTTTTCCCCCTTTCAGAACGCACCCGTCATTAGGTAAGTACAGACTTTCATTATTCCTCCTCCCTTCCCCTTCTTTTCCACTTTCTCCCCACCCCTTTCCTTCCCTCTTCCACTTTCTTCGTCGATTATTCTCCTTTTCCTTCCCGCCTCCTTCCTCCCTCCCGTCTCTTCTCGCCGTCCCATCGTCCTCGCCTCTCCCGCCGTTCAATGCGCCAACATGGTCCTTTCCGCCGCTGTCCATCACGCCGGAAGCCCACTTGTATAAATGGACCCAAAAAATGCTGAATCTGGTATTAAATCCGAATATTAGATGATTTTTTTTTTTTTTTTGGGGGGGGGCATGGGTGTGTGTGGGGCGGGGATGTGTGTGTGTGTGTGTGTGTGTGTGTGTGTGTGTGTGTGTGTGTGTGTGTGCGCTTGCTAAATCCTCCCCTCCTTTAATCCCTCCATCCCTCACTTCCCTCTGTCTCTGTCTCTCCATTCTTTGCTCCCTCGCTTCTATCCCTGACTCTCTCTCTCTCTCTCTCTCTCTCTCTCTCTCTCATTCTAATCTTCTCTCCCATCCTCCCTCCCTCTCTCCCTCTTTTCTCTCTCCCCCTCCATTCTTTCCTCCCTCCGTGTTAATCTTTCCTCCCTTCCTGCTGCAAATAATCCCTACAGCTTCTCCAGTGTGTTCTATTTTTCCTCCCTTTCCTCCTACATTTTTCCTCCCTTTTCCTCCTCTTTTTTTCTCTTTATTCACTGTTCCATTTCCTTCCTTTTTTTCCTTCTTTCTTTCCTCCTCCTTTTTCTCTTTGTTTCATTGCTTCCCTTTCTTCTCCTTCACTTCTTTTCCTCCTCTTTTAAAATCTTCTTTGGTTCCTTACTTCCTCATTTCCTTAATTCTTCCTTCCTTCTCCTCACTCTAACATTTTCTTCCTCTTTCCTTCCTTCTACTTTCCTCCTTTTTACATCCTCTCCTTCCTTCCATCTCCTAAAACCGCTTTCCTTCCCTATTTTTGTCCCTCCCCTTTACCTCCCTTCCCCTTCCTTGTGTTCTGTTTCCCTCCCTTCCCTCCCTTCCCTTCCTCCCTTCCGGCATGTTCCCTCATCCCTTCCCTTTCTCTAACCAGTTCATTTGTTTTCCTTCCCTCCCTCCCCCTCCCTCCTGGACTCTGCCGCCATCCTCTTCCTTCTTTCCCGTTCTCTTTCTGTTCTCTCCCCCTCCCTCTTTCTCATCATCCCTTGCCTCTCTCCTCTTCTACCCCCTCCCCCTTATCTCTTTATCCCTTCTCTTCATGCCTCCCCTTCCTTCCTCCCTCTCACATCATCCCTTGCCTCTCTTCTATCCCCTCCCCCTTATCTCTTTATCCCTTCTCTGCTTTCCATCCCCTTTCTCTCTCTCCTTCCCCTCCCTGCTTCTAATTCTCTCTCCCTTTCCTTCCCTCCCTGCCTACTCCTTCCCCTTTTTCCTTCCCTCTCTCCCATCTCTCCCTCTCTTTCTCCCTCTCCATACATCCCTCCTTTCTCCCTCCCTAACCTTCCCCTTCTCTCTCCCCCTCTTCTTCCCCTCCATGTCCCCCATCCTCTCATCCCTACCTTCCTTCCCCATCTCCCTCCCTCCATCCTACCTCCTACCTCCATAACCTTCCCTCCCTACCTCCCTCCCACTCCTTCCCCTCCATATATCCCTCATTCCACCCTAGCTAACCTTCCCCTTCTTCCCCTCTCTCCCTCCCATAGTACAGTATCTCCCTTCCTCCCCCTCTTTCTCCCCTCCTCCCCCTCCATATAACCATCCACCCCCAGTACAGTACCTCCCTCCTCCCCCCCTGCGCCCCCATCCCTCGGTACAGTGGCACATGCTTCTCGCGCCCCCGGGAAAGGTTAGAGAGTAGGGCGAGCGAGTATGTATCGATTTTTGACCACAAACCAACTAGTGGTGTGAGACGCGGCGCGTGGACCCGCCTTGTGTTTGGCGAGGCAGCGTGAAGGGAGGCCCAGTGACAGCGTGGAATGAGCACTGAGGACACGAAAGACAGAAGGGAAGGAGGAGCAGGAAAGGGAAGGGAAACAAATATAAGGATGGGATGAGAAGGAGAGAAGGAAAAGTAGGAAGGAGAGGACAGGAGGGCGTTGAAAAGGGACAGTGGAAGAAGACAGAAGGGAAGGAGGAGCAGGAAAGGGAAGGGAAACAAATATAAGGATGGGATGAGAAGGAGAGAAGGAAAAGTGGGAAGGAGAGGACAGCAGGGCGTTGAAAAGGGACAGTGGAAGAAGACAGAAGGGAAGGAGGAGCAGGAAAGGGAAGGGAAACAAATATAAGCATGGGAGGAAAAGGAAAAGTGGGAAGGAGAGGACAGCAGGGCGTTGAAAAGGACAATGGAGGAAGAGAGAAAGGAAGGAGTGAGATGCTGGAGAAACAAATAAAAGAAAAACAAGGGAACGAAGGGAGGAAAACAAGGAAAGGGACAGTAGAGAAAGACAGAAGGGAATGGGCGCTGAGGACACAACAGGAGGGCGCTGAGGAGGGACAAGAGGAAGACAGGAGAAAAAAGGGAGGTAGACTAGGAAAACACATAGACAGCTGGAGAACAAGTGAAGAGCGGGAAAGGAGAGGATAAGAGAAAGATAAGAACTGACCGAGCTTTGTTTAGAAAAGTGACTGAGTAGAAGGAAACAGTAGGAAGGGGAGAGCAGGGAAGGAAAACAAATAAAAAGGGCAGGAGAAAAACAAGGAAAGGGACAGTAGAGAAAGACTGAAGGGAAGCCAGGGTGACGGCGTGGAATGGGCCGCTGAGGACACGACAGGAGGGCGCTGAAGAAAGACAGAAGGGAAGGGAGAGAAGCGGAAAAGGGAAGGGAAACAAATAAAAGGGCGTGAGGAGAACGAGGAAAGAAGTAGAGAGGAGAGGACAGCGAGTTAGTAAAGGTTAGAAAAGGGACGATGGGGAAAGACAGAAGGGAAGGGAAAGAGAACAGCGAAGGGAAACAAATATAAGGATGGGAGGAGAAGGAGAGAAGGAAGGAAAGAGACGGTGGAGGGAAACAGATGGGAAGGAGAGAGCAGGGAAGCGAGGGAAAGGACTGCTGGAAAAGGTTAGAAAAGGGACGATGGGGAAAGACAGAAGGGAAGGGAAAGAGAACAGCGAAGGGAAACAAATATAAGGATGGGAGGAGAAGGAGAGAAGGAAGGAAAGAGACGGTGGAGGGAAACAGATGGGAAGGACAGAGCAGGGAAGCGAGGGAAAGGACTGCTGGAAAAGGTTAGAAAAGGGACGATGGGGAAAGACAGAAGGGAAGGGAAAGAGAACAGCGAAGGGAAACAAGTATAAGGATGGGAGGAGAAGGAGAGAAGGAAGGAAAGAGACGGTGGAGGGAAACAGATGGGAAGGACAGAGCAGGGAAGCGAGGGAAAGGACTGCTGGAAAACGAGGTAAGAGAGTGATAAGGACCGTAGAGAGCAGCAGGGGTTAGAGAAGGGACGGTGTGGGAAGAGACAGAAGGAAGGGAAGAAGGAAGGAATAAAAAGACGACTCAAAGATTAGTGGGAAGGAAAAAATGAAAAAAAAGGATAAAAGGAAAAGAAAAAATGAGAAAACAAAGAAAAGGAAAAGAAAATTGAAAGAAAGAGAGAAAGGAAAAGAAAGAAAAGGAAATAAGGAGAAGAATAAGGTGGAAAAACGTAAACAAGATGCGAACATTGTTTAGAAAAGGAAGAAATTAAGAAAAACAGAAAAGGGGGAGGGAGAAAAGAAGGGAAAGAGAGGAGTGACACAGAGAGAAGGAAAAAGGGTTAGAGAAAAAGCTGATAAAGAAGAGAAAGTTTTAGAAAGAAGGGAAGAGAGAGAGAGAGAGAGAGAGAGAGAGAGAGAGAGAGAGAGAGAGAGAGAGAGAGAGAGAGAGAGAGAGAGAGAGAGAGAAGAATAGAGAAAAATGAATAAAGAGGAGGTACAGAAATATGAAAGGGTTGGAAAAAGATGAAAAGAAAAATGGTGTGCAAGGAAACATATAGAGAAGGGGGAGAGAGAGAGAGAGAGAGAGAGAGAGAGAGAGAGAGAGAGAGAGAGAGAGAGAGAGAGAGAGAGAGAGAGAGAGAGAGAGAGAGAGAAAAGATGGAAGGAAGGAAGGGAGAGAGATAAATTCAGTTCGAACGTGAGACAGAGAAAGAATGGGAGAGGAGGGGAAAAAAACGTTAGAGAGGAAAGAAAGATAGATGAAAAAAAAAAGATATATATGAATAGTGGAAATAGAAGAGAGAAAAAGCTGAATGGAAAAAGGAAAGAAGAAAAAGAAAGAAAAAAAGAATAACCGCGTGGAAAGAAAGGTAGGAGAGAGAGAGAGAGAGAGAGAGAGAGAGAGAGAGAGAGAGAGAGAGAGAGAGGAAAAAGAAGGAAAGAAAAATAAATTACGACTTGTCAGTTATTGATACAGAAGAGAGAGAAAGGTGAAAGGAAAGAGGGAAAATAGAGAAAAAGAAATACAAGGAATTACAACGTGAAAAGCAAAGTAAGATAAAGATGGAGAGAGAAGGAAAAAGAAAAAAGAAAAAGGAAAAAATATCACGACTTGTCACCTGAGGATTTAGAGAAGGAAAAGAATGGAATGAGAGGAGACAAGGGCAGAAGGGGAAAATATTAAGGGAATTTCCTAGACAAGAGAAAAGGAAAATACAATAATAAGGGCATTTTCTTGAAAGGGAAAGAAAAAAACAAAAGGGAAAATAATGAAAGAATGAAAAGGGAAAATGTTACGGGCATTTTCTAGACAAGCGAAAAGGAAAAAATGACTAAGGGCATTTTCTAGAGAAGGAAAAAGAGATGAAAAAAAGGGAAAAGAAAAAAATCCCTCGTTTTATAGATAAGAAACAGAACAAGAAACACAAACGAGAAATTAAAAAGAAAAGAAAGAAAAAGTAGACGAAAAGTAACTAGAAAAACATTTATTTATATACAAAAAAGGAAAAAGGGAAAGAAATGAAAAAAAGAAAAGATTGTAGGAGCGTTTTCAAGACAAGGAACAAAACAACACAAATGAGAAATGAAAAAGAAAAGAAGGAAAAGAAAGGAAAGGAAACAAGAAAAGAAGAAGGGAAGCTGAAAAAAAAACATGTACAGAGAGCTAAAAATAGAGGTAGAGAAAGGAAGGAAGGAAACAGAGGAGGAAGGGAGGAGAGAAGGGAAGGGGAAAAATATATATACATAGAGCTTGTTTTTATTCGAGAGCAGGGAAGAAGGAATGTGGAGAGAGAGAGATAGAGAGAGAGAGAGAGAGAGAGAGAGAGAGAGAGAGAGAGAGAGAGAGAGAGAGAGAGAGAGAGAGAGAGAGAGAGAGAGAAAGAGAGAAAGAAAGAAAGAAACGGACAAAAGTAGAGTAAACTAAATGATATGAAGGAAAGGAAGGAAATAAACAGAACGAGAAAAGAAATGACAAGAAAAGAAAGAAAATGACAAAATAAAGATCTAGAAAAAAAGGAAGAAAGGAAGAGAAAAAGCAAGGAAGGAAGGAAGGAAAAAAAGCAGGGGATAAGAATGGAAAAAAGAAGAAAAGAACAGGAAAACAGAAAAATAAAGGCCTTGAAACAAACAAAATAACGAAAAAAAGACAAAAAAGAAAAGAGGAAAGAAAGAAAGACAGAAGGAAAGACAAAAGGGAAGGCAGGGGACAAGAAGAGAAGAAAAGAAAAAAAACAAGAAAATGGCATAAATTAGGAGGTGTTTTGTCTTGTAGGGACGGACGTGTTTGCATTTTACGAGAAGGCGGCGAGGCGTTTGTGTGCACATTTTTCACCTCCTGTGTGTGTGTGTGTGTGTGCGTGTGTGTGTGTGTTTGGAAGGGGGGCGGGACTATATATGTGCCACCCGTTTTTCTTCCATTTGTTTTCCTTCCATTGTTCTCGTATGTGTGTGTGTGTGTGTGTGTGTGTGTGTGTGTGTGTGTGTGTGTGTGTGTGTGTGCGTGCCTTGTTTCTTTGTTGTTGTTGTTGTTTTTTCTTGTTTGCCTTTTCTCTTTGTTCTGAGGTTTGTTTGTTTGTTTGTTATTGCTGTTGTTCTTGTTTTTGTTTACATTTCTGCCTACGCTGCCGGTATGCTTTCTCTGTGGGGCCTGCTGGCCGGCCTCAGCCCGTTATGGCGCAGGCAAGTATTTAAAGTGGCGCCATCTCTTTTTGGCTCATGCTGCCCCCAGGAGCTCATATTTGAGCCTTTCTTTCAGAGAGTCAAGATCTATAAGTGGTCTTCAGCACAGCATGTGGGCAGTCTTAGGCCACTCGGCGGTGATTGAAAAATCCCAGCTGTGGCGGCTGGCAGGACTCGAACCCGCGCCCTCCTGGACGCGGCACCGGCACGCGAACCACTCAGCCACCCTTTTGCTTTTATTATTGTTTTTTTTTATCATTGCATATTTCTTTATTGTTTACTATTGTTACTTGTCTTTAAGTTTGATTTTCGTTCACTGTATATTTTTCGGCTTTTTACTAATTTTGTGTTCTCTCATTTTCCCGTCGAATATTCGGATACTTGCAATTATTTCGTTTCTTTCTTACTTTTGCCTCGATATTTTCGCTTCATTGCCGCTGAGGACGCATTTTTATTAGTTTATAATTATTTCGTGTTCTTTTACGTTTTTTGCTTATATTCTTTTTCCAGCTCCATCACGTAACACTAATGGAGCTTAATGAAGTCGTTAAAACAAACATCAAAAGAGGAGGATTTTGCACATAACTCTTTGAGGCATTACGTTATTTACACTCTTACGTCATGAATCGAGAGAGAGAAAAAAAACAGCTGATTAAATAATGGATCTAAAGGAATAAAAACATCATTTAATAAGGCAGCTTAAGAGCTTCACGGTGCTTACTGACAATAGATAAAACTGTAAAGGATCTGGTATAATGCATTACCTTTACGTTACGGCTTTAGGATTACTTTTACAACGGGAATGAAAAGGACGGCAGAGGAAAAAAATAAGCAGCGTGGATTAAGGACACAAGCAATGGTCTATGATACTCTAGTGATGATTAAGACCTAATATAAATGATGGACGTGGGCAGGTCTCATTATGCAAGGACAAGGAGGAGGAGTAGGAAGCAAGAAAGGAAGGAAGGAAGGAAGGAAAGAAGGAAGGGCAAGAAACAAAGAGGAAAGGAAAATTAGGACGAAGAACGAGAAAATGGGATAAAATAAATGGAAAAAGAAGAGGAGGAGGAGGAGAACAGGCAAAGACAGTTACGACAACAAAGTCTAGGAAAATCATGTCAGAGATAACCAGGCAGAGAGAAAGGAACATAGAACCTTAGCCGGAGCAGAATGGAGTACACAAACACCGGACAGAAATACATAGAAAGGTGGAAAACGTTAGGAAAGGCCTCTATTCTGCAGTGTAATAACTAGCAGGGTACATTTTTACAAGGAAAGGAAGCAGTTCAAGTGAAAAAAAAATAATAAAGCGAAAAAAAAGTCCGCTAATCACTGCTTCTATATTAAAAAAGGTAGAGAAAAGAGATAGGGTTAATAATTACAGCAACAATGATGATAAAATAGCAACTAACAACACAGACTTAATATAAACCTTCGGAAAACATATTAATCGCAAGGAGAGGTTTTACGATAGTTTGATAATGGAGAGCCTGGAAATTTTTATATACGAAAGCCCCGAAAATTTTCTAGGATATACATTTTCACGGGGAAGATGCGAGAGCTTATCCGGGGCAGGAAATAACATGGAAAATATAAGTAATTGGCTTAGAAGGAAGGAGACGAGGAGAGGGATGGAGTGGAGAGAAGGGTGTGTTTGAGAGAGAGAGAGAGAGAGAGAGAGAGAGAGAGAGAGAGAGAGAGAGAGAGAGACTACTACTACTACAACTATTACTACTACTACCACAACAACTACTACTACTACTACTACTACTACTACTACTACTACTACTACTACTACCACTACCACTACCACAATTGCTACTACTACTACTACTACTACTACTACCACTACCACTACCACAATTGCTACCACTACTACTACTACTGCCACCACCACCACCACCCTCATCACGACCACCCTCACTGCTTCATCAATGTTGGGTCCCTGATAATCCTCTCATGTTGAAAAGTCAATCCGTAGAGTAAACATTGACCCGGCAAAGCTTAGAGAGAGAGAGAGAGAGAGAGAGAGAGAGAGATAGAGAGAGAGAGAGAGAGAGAGAGAGAGAGAGAGAGAGA
Source organism: Eriocheir sinensis (assembly GCF_024679095.1). Lineage (NCBI taxonomy): Eukaryota > Metazoa > Arthropoda > Malacostraca > Decapoda > Varunidae > Eriocheir > Eriocheir sinensis. The sequence goes on from NC_066571.1 coordinate 11,017,146, forward strand.
GAGAGAGAGAGACTGACCATTGTACTAACTTTTCATGATCCTTATAAGCCATTTAGCAAAGTTTTCAAGTTCTGGCTGATGACTTCATGAGGAGAGGAGAGACGAGGAGGAGGAGGAGAAGAAGGAAGAGAGGAGGAGGAAGGGAGGAGGAGAGAAGGGAGTAAGAGGATGATAGGGAGGATAAAGATAAAGTGATGAAGGAAGGAGAAAATATAGGTGGGTTGGGAAAGGTAGAAGGATATGAGAAGGGAGGAAGAGAGAGAGGAAAGAAAAGGAGAGAGAAAAGGAAGGGAGGGAAGAAGAGAGGGAGGGAGCAATGAAGAGAGGAAAGGTTCATATATATACTCCACATCAGACCTGGCTAACTCAAGTCCTTACTTTAAACAAAATATAGATTCAAGGACCCTTCAGATTGGGTTCCAGTCATCTATGAAATCCGATTTTACACTAAAGCGAGCGCCCTATAGACCTTCAAACCTTATTTCCTGCTGCAATGAGTATATTTTGGGGGCACTTACTCCAAACTCCGTCCTTGCATAGCTTCCAATCCCTAACGTTTGGTATTCAATCCTACGAAGAGGCAATTGACCATCAGACTAATTGGTGTTGGATTAAATTTTAGTTTTAATGAAGTAGGTAAGCTTGGTGGAGGGTTAAGGAGAGAGAGAGAGAGAGAGAGAGAGAGAGAGAGAGAGAGAGAGAGAGAGAGAGAGAGAGAGAGAGAGAGAGAGAGAGAGAGAGAGAGAGAGAGAGAGAGAGAGAGAGGGAGACACACACACACACACACACACACACAAAGAGGGAGAGAGGGAGAGTCGCAACACGGTCGTCGGTAATGAATTAATTATTGCCTCGGCAGAAGGGGAAGGCGCCGCTCATGAAGCCAAGCAGGGGACGGTAAGCGTGGAGGCGCTCAGCTCGGGGCGTCAGGCGAAGCATCCGGCGTGTCATCTCCCAGGATCGTCTATAAGCGGGTATATTATAGGGATAGATTGTGACGTCTCGGACTCAGCGATAGGAACAGTACAGAGAGGAGTGTTATAGTCTTCCCTCACTTCCTTCTAGTTTTCTTTCCCTTTTTCCTTCGTTCTATATTTCTAGTCTGTTTTCCTCCCCCTTCCCTCCATCTCTCCACTACTACTACTACTACTACTACTACTACTACTACTACTACTGCTACTACTACTGCTATTGTTACTACTACTGCTACTACAATATTAACTCTTACTATTAACTGATATTACGACCACCACCACCACCACTTATTCACCTACTCAAGCCCCTCACTTCATTTCCTCGTTCAATTCTCTTCTTTTCCCTTTATTTCCTCTCCTACTTCTCTCCTTCTCTTCGTCCCCCTCCTCATTCTCCTCTTCACCAAGTCATTCCCTCTTTCTAACTTCATTTCTTCGATCAGTTCTCTTCTTTTTCACTCTATTTCCTCTCCTAGTTCATTCCTCCTCGCCTTATCATCCGCTGCTTCATATCAGGCCGTCAGTGCGTGCCGTGGTCTCCCTGGTTACAGCTCAGCGCTTGCCTCTTAAAGGGTCACTCGCGCATGCTGGGCCGCGCGAACTCCCTCCCTCCCACCAGCACGACTACTTCGATGCTAAAGGCGAGGCGATGGACGAGGGATGCCGGTACACGAGGGGAGGGGAAGAGGGATGTAGATAGATAGATAGATGGACAGAGAGTGAGATGAATAGAAAGGTAGATATATAGAAGGGTAGAAAATGTAGGTAGATAGAAAGGGAAAGGAGAGGAGAGGAGAGAGAGAGAGAGGAGGAATTGTGAGAGGGAAGGAGATGGATGAGGAAATACGTAGATTGATAGATAGATAGATAGATAGAGAGAGGGAGTGAAACTAACAGACAGATGGACAACTGCCGTTTTTCTTCCCTTTTCTTTCCTTTCCCTTCCTTTCCTTATTCCTTTTTGCCTTTTATCTTCTCTTTACCTCGTCGCTTATTACCTTAACCTCATCTCGCATCAGTCTCTCCTTTTCTGCTTACTTTATTTCCTCGCTAAATTCCCTTTCAAACCCACTTTTTTTAACTTTTCTCTTTATCTACTCGCTTACTACCTTAACCTCATCTCGCATCAGTCTCTCCTTTTCTGCTTATTTCATTTCCTCGCTAAATAGCCTTTTCACCCACTTTTTTTAACTTTTCTCTTCTCTTTATCTACTCGCTTACTCCCCTAACCTCATCACTTAATTTTCTCCAATTTCTGCTTAGTCTCTCATTCCCGTCACTGCATTTCCTCGCTAAATTGCCTTTTTCTCCCACTTTTTTTAACTTTTCAACTCTCTTTACCTCCTCGCTTACTCCCCTTAACCTCATCACTTCATTTTCTCCCATTCTGCTTAGTCGCTCATTCCCGTCACTTCATTTCCCCGCTAAACTCATTTCGTTCCTCTCTGTTTCACTTTATTTCCTTTCCTACTTCTACGAATCCTTCTCTTCCCTCATCTTCTTTGTTCCTCTCCTCTTCATCTAGTTATCCACTCCCCCTCACTTCATTTTCTCTCCTATTATTCTTCCTTTAACTTTATTTCCCCGTATTTCCTTCCTCTCCTTACCTCTCTCCTTTACGCCATTTTCTTTCCTTCTTTTTCCCCTTCCTTCCTCCCGACCTGTTTTTTTTTTTTTTTTTACCCTCCTTTATTTATGCCTTTCTTTCCCTTCCCTCCCCTCTTATTCCATCCCTTTACAGCCCTACCTTCAAATTCTTTTCTTTTTCCCCATTTTTTCCTCCCTCGTTTTTTTCCCCCTTACCAGCTGTTTCTCTCCTTATTTCATCCCTTTTCATATTCTTTCTTACCTTTTCCCCATTTTTCCATGCTAGTTTTTTTTCCCGTGTCTCTTCTCTTGCAATCCATTCAACGAACAATACACGCAATGACAGCCACGTAACAACCTCCCAAAAACTCCTTCAACGTTTAACTATTGTCTGTGTAGCTGCAAAAGACCTCGAGTCCACGTCTGCGTTGACCTTTTGACCGGGAAATGGAAGAGGAAACGAAATAACTTGTGTGTTTTAGCCATTTTTGCGATTTACACCCACCCAAAAAAACATATGCAGCGCGGCGGCCGAACGTCCCTCCGGATTAATAGGAAGATTTCGAGCCGGCAGTAAAATGAGGAGCGGATGTGCGATAAAAGCCGAGGAGGTCAATAGCCGGGAAGTCGTTTCGCGCGGAGACCATAACGCGGGATTTACTGCACCGTTGAGACCGTTAAGAACTCCACGCCGCTGACAGACGCTCGACGGCCGTGATGAACTGCGTGTCGGCCTCTGTGTGACGGGGAAGTAAAGGGTCGCCTATAAAAGGAAGCAGGAAACGTTACAACTAGTGGAGTAAGGGAAATAACACAAAATTTTACTGCGTGATGAATTGCGTCTGATTGTGCTAAGGAGCGTATGTATAAGACTAAGAGAAACGTGATGACTCTATAGAGGAATAAGAAACGTAATTACCAGTGAAGTACACAAGAAAACCCTAAATTTACATGTTAAGAACTTGGAGCTGGTGAGAGACGCTCGACTGCCGTGATAAATTGCGTGTCGGCCTCTGTGTGTCAGGCTAGGTGAAGGGTAGCTCGTATACGTGAGTGAGGTAAGGAATATACTCCAAAATGTACACTGTTAGGGGCATTATGTTAGTCAGAGACGCTCGACTGCCGTGATAAACTGCTTCTCGGCCACTGTTGGACGGCCTCAGTGAAGGGTTGCTCGTATACGTGAGTGAGGTAAGAAATATACCCCAAAATGTACACTGTTAGGGGCTTTATAATAGTCAGAGACGCTCGACTGCCGTTGTGAACTGCGTGTGGGCCGTTGTATGACGGGTTAAGTTAAGGTTCTTGTATTTAGGACTGTGGAAAACGTGATATCTAGTTGAGAAGGGAATATAGCTTAAGAGTTACATCATTATGGAGTTGACATTAGTACGGGACGTTTGACTGTCGTGATGAACTGCGCGTGGGCCGTTGTATGACGGGTTAAGACTCTTGTATATAGGACGGTGGAAAACGTGATACTATCTAATTGAGTACGGAATATAGCTTAAAAGTTACAGCATTAGGAAGTTGACATCAGGACGAGACTTTCAACTGCTGTGATGAACTGCGTGTCGGCCTCTGTTTGACCCGTAAGTCTAGGGCCGTGTGTTACTGCGGGAATAGCGATTACTAGTGGAATAAGGAACATAGCACTAAACTTACACGGTTAAGGACTCCACGCGTTGCCTCGGTGTTCATCTCCGTCGCAGCTGGGTTCGTAAACACTCTCTTGTAGTTTTGTGTGTAAAGCGAATTACATTTTTCTAGTGTTCTGAGATGTAGAAAAATGTTGATTGCATTCTTAATTACTGAAAATAAGTAAACCTGAAATCGTTTATATTTTTTTTTCCGTTTGGGCGGCTTTTAAAAACTTTTCTTCCTCATTTTATTATGCAGCAAGAAGAACGAGTTTTCCCGCATCGTGAAAATTTTTGAAAATATGTGTTGATTGCATTCATGGTTCAAGGAAATAAATAAACCTTGAAACGTTTCTGTTTGTCTGGTTATAGAATGTATTTTTGTTCGCCTTTTTGTAGAGTTAACAATGTATTCTCGTGTTATGAGAATGGTTTAAAAATTCAGCTTGTGCCCTTTGTTACTGAAAACGAATAAGCCTATAATGATATTTTTTGTTTGTCTGGCTATACAATATTTTTTTGCTCGCCTTCTTGTATAATTGACAATGTATTCCCGTATTATAGGAACGCTCTAAATATTAAGCGAAAACGAATAAGCCTATAATCTTTTTTTTTTTTTTTTTTTTTTTTTTTTGCTATACAATATTTTTTTGCTCGCCTTCTTGTATAATTAACAATGTATTCCCGTATTATAGGAACGCTCTAAATATTAAGCGAAAACGAATAAGCCTATAATCACATTTTTTTGTTTGTCTGGCTATGTTATAATTTTTTGCTCGTCATTTTTCAAACAAACAATGTTCTTCATCGCATTGTGAAGGAAAAGTATTGACTGCACTCGTTGTCACTGAAGATAAACAAGCCGTCGATATAATAATGACTTTTTGTGGTAAATAATCTAATTTCTCGTATTTGAACAGGCCCTCAAAAAAAAAGGGCTTGATATGTTCTTTTTTTTTTACAACAAAGTAGACGGCTCAAGGCACAGAACAAGGAAACAATAATAATAAAAAAAGCCTGCTACTCGCTGCTCCTAAAAAGAATCCAAAGAGGTGTCCGAAAGAGGTGTTAATTCCAAAACAATAATAAAAAAAAGCCTGCTACTCGCTGCTCCTAAAAAGAATCCAAAGAGGTGGTCGAAAGAGGTGTTAATTCCAAAACAATAATAAAAAAAAGCCTGCTACTCGCTGCTCCTAAAAAGAATCCAAAGAGGTGGCCGAAAGGGGTGTTAATTCCAAAACAATAATAAAAAAGCCTGCTACTCGCTGCTCCATAAAAGAATCCAAAGAGGTGGCCGAAAGAGGTGTCAGTTTCGGGAGGAGAGGTGTCCTGATATATAAGCGAGAGTTGGAATCGTTTTCAACAAAAAGAAATTATTGACCGCCTAGTGTTACTTAAAATAAACAAACCTGTCCGTATAACAACTTCAGACTTTTTCGTGGAGTAAGTAATCTAACTTCCCTCGTATTTGGACGCCCCCCCAAAAAAAGAAGTTGATTGCATTCGCAGTTCGTGAAAATAAGCGAAACTTGGAATCGTTTACAACAAAAATGCGGTGCTGGCTCGGCGGCCTCGCAGAACTAAGTGAATGGTAATGAGCAGGAATTTTAATTTAGTCCATGTCCAATACTTTGCTCGTAAAAGCTCCTCGTAATTGGAGTTGTAAGGCAGGTGTTTTAGGCGCACCCAATACTCGCTTCCTGTTAATACCAAGCTTGTGTGTTATGTATGTGTGTGTTCGGTGATTATAGATTGACGAACGAGTTGGTGTTTGGTCCCTGAGTCACCCCGCCGCCGCCAGCAATGATCATCTGTGCCCTGAATGTTACGTGAAAGTGTTTTGTGTTGTTTTACGTTTCTTCGCTTGGTTTATGAAGGCGGTTTGGGTCGCCAGGGATTTGTTTGTAGAAGTACTTGATAATTTTTTCCTCCTCCTCTTCCTTTTCTCTCTCTTCTCTCTTCTTCTCGTTTCTCATATCACACCATCGCTTTACCTTATATTTTTTTCTTCTTTCTCCTCCTTTTCTGACTCCTTTCTTATTCTCCTCTCTTCCCCTCACATCTCATTTCATCTCTCCTCTCCTCTCCTCTCCTCTCCTCAAGTCATCTCAAGACAGCCACAATACTCGATAATCTCTCTTTCTCCTGTTCCTCTTCTTACTCCTCTCCTCTCCTCTCCTCAAGCCAGCCACCGCATGCACAGCTCTCAGAACGCAGCCACAATGAATGTTATGCCACAGCGGATAACACCAAGGAGGCCGCTCAGCTATTTGTCTCCTTATGAAACAGAGACTTTGGGCGTGCTGGCGTGACACTGATGGCTGGGTAGGAGGAGGGCGGGAGAGGTGGTGGGCTAAGGAAAGGATGGAACTAATGAGGGATGGAGGGTCTATATCCTAGCTTTCCCCTCTTATTGAATACTTGTCTTTTGAATATACCTTTAAGTTGTTATGTTGTTTTTTGTCACTTAACTCTTGATACTCGAATTTATATGGCGGAGGAGTTGAAGGATCGAGAGATAGAGCTAATGAGGGATGGAAAATTTATGTGTTACCTTCTCCCTTATATTAAATACTTGACATTTGAGATTACGTGGCTTATACCTGTCACTGAACACTTGGCCTTCGAATTTTAAGTTGTTACGTTAATACAAAGAAGGAAGAATAAATAAAGTAGGTCAAAAAACACGTTGCCAAAAGTGCCGCGGCGAAATAACACAGACAATAACAGTGTTGATGAAATAATAAATGCGCGCCGTTCACTTTTCCGTCGACGAGCGAGTGAAAAAAAATTGTTTGAACGTTTTTCTGCGGCCGAGTGAATGTCATTTGTTAACAACGTTTGGCTCGCGCGTCAAGAATTCAGGCGGAAACGTCAACAGTTGCTTTGTTGTGCGCGCGAGTTAATGAAGTGGATGAAACGGCGCCCAAACTGTAGTATTGAGATTGTGTTGCGCTGTGTTGAGACGAAGTGACGGGGCTGGAAACTGTTGCGTGTGTGTCCTGTGATGGTGCCGGGAGATTTGAAGTGTGTGGGAAAGGGTGGGGAGAAAGGGAGGGTGTGTGTGTGGGGGGGAGGAAGATGTGTGTGTGTGTGTGTGTGTGTGTGTGTAAGGGGGTAAGGGGAGTGTGTGTGTGTTTCTATCTCTTTTTCTGTCTCATCGTTTCTCTATCGGTCTATCTCCTTTTGTGTGTGTGTGTGTGTGTGTGTGTGTGTGTGTAAGTATGTGTTCCAATACCTACAATCTCGGGCGTCACGTACAAGCAATGCCGGCGCCAGCACCAACACGCACGCACCGGCTCCGTCCCTCACCAAGACAGTAATGCCGAAGTTTTCCCCTTGAGACAGGCGCCGCATATCTTTATAATATTCGAGTTCTTGCGATTCACCCCGTGCCTCTTAAGTACTAGATACCCTGATCGCTGCTTAGCCTTCATCTGTGTATTGTTTTGTTAATGATTTTGTTTGTTTCCTTCCTATTGTTCTTCATGGCATGGTTATTATTTAGCTCTATTCTTTAGTTTATATTACTCTACTCCTTTAAGCACGGCATTGTAGTTGTGTTACGGTAAAGGAGGCAGAGAAAGGGAACAACAAAGTAAGATAAGAACAAACCACAAACACCCTGCCCGTATAAGAATAAGAAGAATTCAGAAGAAGCCGAAAGCATAACTAGTGTGGGTTAGAAAATTCCTTGCGCTCCCCTCTTTATACTTCGCTACTGTACATATATCCCGAGCCACCAAACACTGTACTGGGCGCCCAAGAAGAATGCAGAAGAAACCTAAGCGTAATTAGTGTGGGTTATAGAGTTGCCTTGCTTTGTGTTCCCCTCTTCATACATCGCCGCTGCGTAACCCAACCCTCCAAGCAGTGTACTAGAGGCACCGCTGGCTGCCTCACCGCCCCGAGCTGGCCGGCAATAGTTCGCGTGCCTGGAATCAGCCGTGACCCCGCCGGCTCTAATTTGGAAGTCTTGCCGGCGGCCCAGAGCTTACCGAGACACGGGACTCGCCCACTGAAGCCCACTGAGAACCTGAAGCTGAAACATTACCTCAGAAATACGTAGAAGAGGATCAGAGGGCCATGTTGCAACTGGGCTTCAGAAATTGATATCCCGTGAATAAACTACGTTGGAAGGGAGATCTAGGAGGTCGTGGAAGAGGATCAGATAGTCACGTTGTCACCGAACTTCATAATCTGTATATATGCTAAAACAGAACTTGATATCCCTTAAATTAACTATATGGGAAAGGATATTTAGAAGGTCGTAGAAGAGGTTCACAAATAGCCACGTTGTCATTGGACTTCGTAATCTGTATACAAGCTAACATAACTTACTAACTAATTAACATAACTAACTAACCAACTTACTCACAAACATAACTGTGGGAGGATGTGTGTCTTTTCGGGCGATGTGAAGGTTGAAGGATGAAGGGGCGTGTTTGGAGCGTCGGGAGGCAAGATGAACGAGGGGAAGCAGCGAGGGCTCGTCCGTCACGTGAGGCGCGGCGGGAGGGAGGGAGTTAAAGTCTTTCCGTTTGAAGATCTCATTACACGGATGGATTTGACGCGCCAGCTGCATCCTCCTCCCCTTCTTCCTCTTCCTCCTCTTCTTCCTCCTCCTCCTCCTCCTCCTCCTCCTCCTCCATAGTTCTCCCACCTATGACCATAGCCTCTGAATTACATTTTCATTCTCCTTCATTTTCTTTACTCCTCTTCTTCCTCCTCCTTTTTCTCCTCCTCCTCCTCATCCTCCTCTATATATCCTCCTTCTCTAAATCCTCCTCCTCCTCCTCCTTTTCTCTCTCCTCCTCCTCCTCCTCCTCCTCCTCCTCCTCTATCTCTCCTTTTTTTTTCTTCTTCTCTACATCCTTTTCCTCCTCCACCTCCTCCTCCTCTATTCTACCCCCCCCCCCCTCCTCCTCCGTCCCCTCCACACTGCAGTCAGATAACTTGAAAGTATTGCAGTTGATTACAAGAACCTAATTTCCCGGGGTAATCAGACGCGGAATTTCGCCACCACAATAAACACTGGAAGCGTGCCGGCCCGTCCCCGACGAGGGAAAGATGCCGGCGGGAGTATTTGTTGGCGGGAGTTTTGCTATGATGGCTGGAATGTTGAGGAGAGAGAGAGAGAGAGAGAGAGAGAGAGAGAGAGAGAGAGAGAGAGAGAGAGAGAGAGAGAGAGAGAGAGAGAGAGAGAGAGAGAGAGAAGTTGAAACAGAAAGAAAGAAAGAAAAAGAAATAGAAAGAAAGAAAGGAAGACAAGCAGAGAGAGAGAGAGAGAGAGAGAGAGAGAGAGAGAGAGAGAGAGAGAGAGAGAGAGAGAGCTAAGGGATTGAGGGCCACTGCAATATGGAAGGGTGACCTCAATGTTACTATCAATGCTTCAGGAGAGAGGAGTCGGATGTCGGGGGTCAAGAGTTTACATAATTCAGCGCCGCGTCGGTCACCCAAACACCAGGCGAAGCAGAGGAACCAAGACGCGAGAGCAAAGTACCAGAAACATAAACAAAAGAATGCGTAGATTAGTAATGACCACACCATGAAGAACCAGGAATATAAACAAGAGAACGCGTAGATTAGTAACGTATTAATCAGCGCCGCGTCGGTCACCCAAACACCAGGCGAAGCAGAGGAACCAAGACGCGAGGGGGAAAGAACATGAAATTTAAACAAAAGAATACTTAGATTAGTAATGACCACACCATGAAGATCCAGGAATATAAACGAAAGAACGCGTAGATTAGTAATGTATAATTCATTGCCGCGTCGGTCACCCAAACACCAGGCGAAGCAGAGGAACCAAGACGCGAGGGGAAAAAAAATATAAACGAAAGAAATATAATTAGAAAAAATACGTTAATGAGTGAATATAAACAAGAAAATACACTAAAGGCTGCTAATTATTATACCATAACCAGGTACATATTATAATGATGATGATAATAATAATAATAATAATAATAATAATAATAGTAATAATAATAATAATAATACAGTTCCAGCGGTCATAAAATTAAAATAGCAAGAGAGGCAAGTGAGAGAGAGAGAGAGAGATGGAAGGAAGGCAACGTCATATTTGGTTTGGTTTGATTTGAGGCGCCCACTACCTGCTCTCTCTCTCACTCTCTCTCTCTCTCTCTCTCTCTCTTTCCTTCCTTCCTTCCTTCCATCTCTTCCTTTCCTTCATCTTTCTCTCCTTTTTTATTTCCTTCATTATTTCTTTCCTTCCTTTCCTTCATTCTTCCACTTCCTTCTTCTTCTTCTTCTTTCGCTTCTTCCTTCTTTCTTCATTAATTATATATCTCTCCCTTTCACCCCTATCCCCTCTTTCTCTCTCCTTCCTTCTCTCTCCCTTCTTTTCTTTCCTTCCTTTCTTTTCCTCTTCTCTCTCCTTCCCTCTCTCCCTCCCTCCCTCTTCGCTTTCCTTCCTTCCTTCATTTATTCTTTCTCTTCTCTCTCCCTTACAACCTCTATACACTTCCTCTCTCTCCCTTCCTTCCATCCTCCCTCCCTTCTCTCTCCCTCCCTCCCTCCCCCCTCCCCTCCCTTCCTCCCTCCCTGGGCCTATCTATGATTACCTTTTCTGACACGTGTCACTTTTTCCAGCGACGTTATTACGGCGTTTTTTTTTGTTTTTTTTTCTTTTTTTTTTTTGGGGGGGGGGGCAGAGTCGTTATTTTTTATTATTTATTTACAGGATGTTCGTTTTTTCCTCCTCCTCCTCCTCCTCCTCCTCCTACACTTATTATTATTATTATTATTATTATTATTATTATTATTATTATTATTTCCATTATTTCCATTATTCATCCTTTTCCTTCTCCTCCTTTTCCTTCTTCCTCCCTTTCTTTCTCCTCCTCTTCATCCTCATCTTTCTCCTCATCCTTCTTTTCCTTCTCTTCCTTCTTTTCCTCCTTTCCTTCCTCCTCCTTTTCTCCCCCTCCTCTCCTCCTCCTCTTTCTCCTTCTCTGATCAATTTGTGTACTGGATCAGGACAGACAGGTAGAGTTAAGGAGGAGGAGGAGGAGGTGGAAGAGGAGGAGGAGGAGGAGGAGGAGGAGGAAGAGAAAGAGGAGGATGGATACTGAAGCAAAGTTAGGTTATATCCTCATCCTCCTCCCACACCATCCTCCTCCTCCTCCTCCTCCTCCTTGTCCTGATCACCTCGTCCCGGTCTAACTTGCGCCTCGCTGACGGAGTTAATTAGTTGTTGACGCCGAACTTAACTCTCCCTTGGCCTGTGTATCGCGCGTCTTCCTTGTAAGGGCGCCCGCTGAGCCTGTTCTTAGTATCCTTCCTTACCTTACCCTACCCTGTTTTTTTTCCTGTGATATCCCTTACCTTAATTTTCTTTCCTTAGTTCCTTTTCTGCCTCTCTTTCCCTCCTTCTCTCTCCCCCATTTCTCTTCCTCTTTTTCCCTCTTCGCTTTCCTTCCTTCCTTTTCTTCGTCTCTCTCTTTCCCTCCTCCTCTCTCCCCCATTTCTCCTCTTCTTCTTCCCTCTTTGCTTTCCTTCCTTCCTTTTCTTTCCCTCCCTTCCTCCTTCCCTCTCCCCCATTTCTCCTCTTCTTCCGTGTTCGCTATCCTTCCTTCCTTTATTTATTCTTCTCTCTCTCTCTCTTTCCCTTCAACCCCAATACACTCTTTACCTTAACCTGATCTATTATCTTCTATTATCTTCCTCTGTTTCTTACTTTCCTTTTCTTTGTCATTCTTTACTTTCGTTTTTCTTTCTTAGTTTGTCCTTTACCTCCTCTGTTCCTCTGTTTTGTTACGCGTATAATCGCTCTTTTTCTCTCATCATTAATATTCTTTCTTCTTTCCCTCACTGATTACTTTGATAACGTTTATAGTTAGCGTTTACCCTATTTATTATTCTTTCCTTTACCTAATTATTCGTTCCTTCGATTTGTCTGATTTCTTTTATCAGCGCTCTCTCTCTCTCTCCCCAGTTCATTAATATCCTTCTTTGCTTTCCTTATTCTTTCTTTTAACCCGTCTGCTGCGATTGGCACGGATTTGGTATTCACTGGTAGCCTGGTAACATATACTTCCAGGTCTTTCTCTGTCTCTGTGGTGGATAGTGGAGTGTTTCCCATGTGGTATTGGTGTGCTGGATATCCCCTCCCAAGGTGCAGGACTTTACGTTTTTCTTCATTGAACTGTAGCAGCCACTTTTTGTTCCATTCCTGTAGCTTGATGAG